>NC_037689.1:19050132-19081520 GCF_003255815.1 Theropithecus gelada
AGCCCACGCATATCGGGGAGGGGGGGGAGAGGAAAATCACGGAACCAACGAGTTTGAGAACAAAACGAACAAAAAAAAAAAAACCTTATATAAAAAAAAAAAAAAAAAAAAAAAAAAAAAAGTAAAACTTTGTGTATGAAAAAGAAGCATAAACAATGTCTACAGTAAATGACAGACTGGAAGAAACTGCCTGGAGAAGACAAAGGTAAATGCCACCATGTATAAGGAACAGGTTTTATTGGGGAAGTTTTCAAGTAAACACTCAGTATGAAGCACAGTAATGAAGTATGAAGTAATGAAGTAATGAAGTAATGAAGTAATGAAGTATGAAGTATGAAGTAATGAAGCAGTATGAAGCACAGCCCATTGTGATCCAGGGGAGCGGCCCACGCCTCCCCATCCTGGTTCACAATCTTTTAATTGTGTAAGCTTGGAGTGGCTTTGCATACAGGGAATAAACAGTCAGGACATGGGAGCAAACATGCTGGAAAAAGGAGAGCCCTCAGTCCAGAACAATTTGGGTTTGTCACAGCCACTCCAACTAGGGGGAAGGAGGGGCTCTCATCTCAAGCAGGCAACATGAGAAAGGTTCTGGAGTCATCACTGGACCATTCTGCTTGTCACTCTACAAAATGTTTGCAACATGCATCACAGACAAAATGTTACTATCACCAATAAGCTTAGAGTTTCTATAAATTAATTAGAAAAATAGTCTAATAAGAAATAAGCAAAATATAGGAACACAAATCACAGATGAAGAAGTATAAAAGACCTGTAAACATACAAAAAGATGCTTGATTTTGCCCAATGATAAGGAGAACACAAAATTAAAACCACAATGAAATGCTATTTTTAACTTGTTTGATTGGCAGAAAAATGTAAACAATTTACAATAACCAGCATTGGTGGGAGAGTAAGTTGGTTCGGCATTTTTTAAAAAGCAAGCAATTTGACAGTATCTCTCACAATTATAAGTACATAAGTCCTTTGAGCACCATACTCCCTAGAGAAATCAATATTTCAGAAAAACACAGAAGCTCAGAGACATGAACCCATTCATTCCAAAAATATTTATTACATGCTATTCCAGGGGCTGGGGATGTAACAGTGAAAACAGTCCCTGCTGGCATCCTAGTTGGGTAGGCAGTTAAAAACCTATGGGCAAATGAGGTGCCATTACACTCACCAAGGATGCCACAAGTAAAAAGACTGATTATGTCAAGTGTTGATAAAAATATGGAGTAACTGGAACTCTCATACTTCACTTGTACGTAAAACAATTTGTCAGTTTCTTATGAAGTTAAATATACACTTATTACATAACCCAGTGATATGGTTAAGCTTTGTGTCCCCACCCAAATCTCATCATGAATTGTAATCCCCATTATCCCCATAATCCCCACATGTCAAGGGAGAGACCAGGCAGAGTAATTGAATCATGGGGGCAGTTTCCCCCATGCTGTTCTGATGATAGTGAGTGAGTTCTCAAGAGACCTGATGGTTTTATAAGGGGATCTTCCCCCTTCAGTTGGCACTTCTCCTTCCTGCCACCTTGGGAAGAAGGTGCCTTGCTTCCCCTTCACCTTCTGCCATGATTATAAGTTTCCTGAGGCCTCCCCAGCCATGCTGAACTGTGAGTCAATTAAACCTCTTTACTTTATAAATTACCCAGTCTTGGGAAGTTCCTTACAGCAGTATGAAAATGTACTAATATACCCAGTAATAGCACTCTTAGATATTTACCCAAAAGAAATAAAAACGTATGTCCACAAAATCTTGTACATAAATGTCCATAGCAGTTTTATTCATAGTAGCCCCAAACAATAAACAATCAAAATGTCCAGCAACAGGAGAATGAATAGACAAATTGTGACATATCATACAGTGGTATACAATTCGGTGAGAAAAAGAAATTACCTATAGACATACACAACAACATGGATGAACCTCAAAATATTATGCTAAATAGTGTGTAGTCACATAAAAGTATATCCTCTATTATTCCATTCATATGAAATACCAGAAAAGACAAAAATTGATTGATAGTGGCAAAGCAAATCAGTGCTCGCCAGGGGCTGGGGTATTAGGAGGGAACTGGCTGCACAGGGGGCACATCTCTGGGGTGATTAAAATGTTCTATAGGTCGGGCACGGTGGCTCATGCCTGTAATCCAAGCACTTTGGGAGGCCAAGGAGGGGGAATCGCCTGAGGTCAGGAGTTCGAGACCAGCCTGGCAAACATAGTGAAACCCCCGTCTCTACTAAAAATACAAAAATTAGCTGGGTGTGGTGGCAGTCGTCTGTAATCCCAGCTACTCAGGAGGCTGAGGCAGGAGAATCGCTTGAACCTGGGAGGCGGAAGTTGCAGTGAGCCGGGATCACATCATCGCACTCCAGCTTGGGCAACAAGAGTGAGACTTCGTCTCAAAAAAAAAAAAAATGTTCTATACTTTGATTATGGCGGTGGTTTAATGGGCTATGTTTGTCAAAGCTCATCAAACTGTATACTTAAAATAGGTACATATTATTGTATGTATGTAAATTATACATCCACAAAGGATGCCAGACATGGTGGCTCATGCTTGTAATCCAGGAACTTTGGAAGGCTGAGGCACTAGGATCGCTTGAGCCCAGGAGTTTGAGACCAGCCTCGGCAATACAGTGAGACCCTGTCTCCACAAAAAAAAAAAAAAAAAAAAAAAAGTTTTAAATTAGCCAGGAGTGGTGGCGTGTGCCTGTGGTCCCAGCTACTCAGGTGGCTGAAGTGGGAGGATTGCTTAAGCCCAGGAGGTCAAGACTGCAGTGAGCCATGATCACTCCACTACACTCCAGCCTGGGCAAGATAGTGAGACCTTGTCTCAAAAAATAAATAAATAAATTACATAAATAAAAAGTAATAAGAAAAATGTATATATGTAAATTATACATCCATAAAGGTGATTAAAAGAAAAGGTGTGGGTGGATTTTTGCCCCTATGTGGCACAGTCCAACCCATGAAACTCTCTAAAGACAACAGCATGGGTTCTTACCTCAGGACCTGCAAATATGGCACCAAGTATCATACTAGAATGTGTGAGAGACACTGAGCTCCAGTCACACAGATGGGGACACAAGGGGACGCCTGTCAGTAAATACACACACTTGCACTCTCTCTTTCTCTGGAAGTGCAAGATAGTGTTTTGATCAGAGGCAGCAGATGTGAACTGAAATAGTGCCTCTCTATGTTGGGGATGCATAGACCTAAAGCTGAATCCAAGTTTTTAAAAATATACCTAATTATGTGTCATCCCATGGCTCATGTGTCTAACCAAAGTTGCTGCTGTCTTGGTTACCTATTATTGCATGGTGCCCCAATCCTAGTGGCTTAGTACCACAACTTATTATTATCTCTCACAGTTCTATGAGTTGACTGGGCTCAGCTAGGGGATTTTCATTCCTGGTTTCTCATGTGGTTGCAGTCAGGTGTCAGCTGGGGCTGGAGTCATCTGAAGGTTTAACCAAACTGGATGTCCAAGATGGCTCACTCACAAGACTGGTGGTTAAAGTTGGCTGCCAGCTGGGAACTTAACTGTGGCTGTTGACTACGATGCCTTATATGTGGTGTCTGCATGTAGACTGGGCTTCTTACAGCATAGTGGCTGGGTTCCAAGAGGGAGTATCCCAAGAGCAAGCATTCTTGACAGGTCAGGTGGAAGTTGCAAGGCTTTCTGTGACCTCGCCTTTCAAATCACAAAATCTCTCTTCCACATCATTCTATCAGTCAAAACAGTCACAGAACTCACTCAGATTCAAAGGAATGGAGAAATGGTCTCCTGTGCTCGATGGAGGAGTGGCAGATTATACAGCAGAAAAGTGTGTGGGATATTGTTGCAGCCACCTTTTGAAAATGCAATCAGTCCCAGCTCTATAATGAAACATCTTTTTCCCTTAGTCTTCAATGTAGAATTTTTAATTGCTCTCCAACAACTTTAGGAAAAAAGATTTGGGAAAGGCAGGATTACATTGGTGGTCAGCCAGCTATATCTGCATTGTTATATATACACTGGGCCTTCCTATATTTACACTAGTGTTAGTATACAGTGGAGAAGTTGGTGTCCCCAAATAGCTGTTTACGTTTCCTCTGCAGCCCCTAAAGTGCTTAGTCATTTCTTTTGTACTCTAGGACTTCCTCTGTTATTAGCCCTCACTATTTCCTTGGGATCTGCCTAATCCAAAATATATTTCTCTGGGCCATACCTGACTCTACCTTCTCAGCTCCTAGCATTTCAATCTCCACTCACCATTTTTTTTTTCACATCAGATGGATAATGTGCTGACATCATAACAAGGTTTGAGGGAAGTTCATCTCACACAATAGCATGAAAATGTAATCAATATGCTTATGAACCATAAAAGGGTCTACACCACTCACTGTTACCCAGGCATTTACAATGTCTTGTAGAGCTGGGCTGCAATGGCTCATTTCACCAATAGGTGGTAATGTAAAATTTGACTTGGGCCTGTATATTAGGGAGAGTGGGGCGGGATGAGGTTGAGGAGAAAGGAGGGTGGCAGGAGAAGTATCTAACATACTCCTGTGTCTCAGCAGGACATTTTCAAGTTTGAAATTATAATTGTTCTAAAATATCCTTTTTGTTGGGTTTTAGAGTTTGGCAATACTGGCTTCCTTGCAAACAAAGGACGTCAATGATAGCTGTACTGAATGTACTAGAGAGAATCTTGATAATATAAGATTTCATCCAATATTTCAAATCGTTTTGGAGTCAGTCAACAAACCGTAAAGGATAACCTTGCCAAGGGCACTCTATGAGGCCCTCAAAATGGGTCATGATAAGGCATAAATGAAGTCCCTACTTTCAAGCTGCCAACATGGTAACTTTCAAGAACCTACAAGACTGATCATGTACAATCAACTTAAATATGGCAACTGCAGGGCTAAGGTGTGGGGCAGTTGATGACCATAATTGCCCTAGCAGTGGAGAGAAGGGGAGGGAATAATGAGGAGGGGGCAGAGTCAGAAAGCCAAAGGGAAACTGGTTGTTGATGCCCGTGAGATACAGTTGGGCAAAATGGCAGAGGAAAATGGTGGGGATGGGGTGGAGGGGGAAACAAAGAGTGCAAAGAGTGTTGTAGGAAAAGACAGGCTTGGCTTGAATGGAGAGTGCAGACCCTGATTTTGAATTATAAGATGTTAGTACCAACAGGAATCCCAGAGACCATCCAGCCCAAAACTAGGGCCACCGTCAGTGAGAGGTACACCCACAACAGAATGCACTGCCCTGACTTCCACATGAGGGTTCTCTCCAAGTGTTCAGCCAAGATGATGTAACACAGGCAAAGAAAACAGTTATTAGTCAAAATTTCCAAGAAGCGATAACCTCTTTTCTTTTTTCATCGAATCCAATTCAGTTTGTCAATTCCTGGAGTGACCTTGGGGAGGTTGCTCCTCCTCTCTGAGCCTCATTTCTTTATCTTATCAAGGGCTCATTGTATGCTTTGCACATTCTTGGTGCTTTACATGTGTTAACTCATTTAGTCCCCCACTAGAGTCCTATGATGCAACGACAATTATTGCCATCCCCACCTTACAGATGAGGAAACTGAGGCAGAGGTTAGTAACTTGTCCATCGCTTACTGCTAGTAAGCGATGGAGTCAGTTTCAAACTGGGACTATGTGGCTTCAAGTCTGTGCTCCCAACCACTAGGTAATCCTGCTTCTCAACTGGCAAGGTTGGACTAGATGCCCTCCAGGGTCCCTTCTGGCACAGAAGTGTTAAGGGTCTACCCATTTACTTCCCCTGGAATTAGTCAGGGAGAACCCAGAGTTAAATTCTCTTATGTAGGTATAACAAGAATGACAGGATGTACCCAGTGCCAAAGGTACAGGCCAGCCACAGTCCTCTCATTTACTGAAATTTCGAGGTCAATTTCTTCAAGTCCCTAAGAAAATCCTCTCTGAATGGCAGTGTATCCTTCTGCTTTCTGGCACATTTTGCAACTCCAGACATCACGGAAGCAGCCAACAGGCACCATCAGAATCCTGAAAAGAGAGAAAAGTATGTGGGGGGACGGGGGGTGGCGATGATAGAACTTGCCGTTTTTAATCCATCCATCTCTGTTGCTGTTTCTCTCAGTGGCTGTTCTTTTGCATAAAGGATCTACTTTTCCAAATGTGATTTTTAAACTGCAGCAGAGAGAAAACAAAATAAACACAGAATGGTCGGCTGAGGGCCCGCACTTTCTATTCCCTGGTTACAAAGTAAAATTAGCTAGCTGGTGGCCAGGGCCCGGAGATTTATTTTGGTCTGAAGTCAACCCACAGATTAACAATATTGGCAAGAACTACATAGGAGGGGAAAATATTTTGGACAAGGCTGCATATGTTTGCAGATACATCATCTCCCTCTGTGCAACAGCCAAGGTTACAGAGAATAAGAGTCAGGAGCAGGCTGCCTTGTCTCCCTCCTGTGAGCCATCATTCCCCTCTGCATGATGCCAGCTCATGCAGTTGCACCATGCTCCGAAGGACCCAGGGAAGGTAGACAGGGAAGCACACACTCCAGATCTGGTAGAAGAGGGGTTTGTTCATCTTTTCTTTCCCCCTTTCTTTCAAGGCCCACATTCCATTCCAAGGGTAATTCTCAAGCAACAGCTATTTCCAGATTCTCAAGGACTAGCAGAGGGTAGTGTCAGAAAAAATTATCCCAAATTGGAAATAGGCAAAAGAGATTATTGGGTGTTCTTGCAGTGCAAAGCTGGGCTTGCACTCTTGATTGCCCCTGTAGGGACAGAGGTTAACTTTCACATTTTTGTCCGATACAAATGCAAATAATTTCCAATCCAGCCATCTCATCCTAACATTCTTCTATTAAATTGCCTATAAATACTAGTTCCTCCCATTCTCATGGGTATAAATTTTAACATCTTACAGGTTTCTTCATTAATTAATGAGCTAAATCAAATCTTTGACATGTGGTCTTTTTACATTTGCATGAGAGTCAAGTTTTTTAAACTTTTTGAAAATTCTATTTTAACAAAAGAATGTTTGTGTCTGTTGACAAGACATTTTCTCCTGCCTTCTTGTTATCCCAACTCAAGCCGATAGGCCAATATCCCAAACTCCTCCTGGTGAACTCCAGATACAGACAGCCACAGGCATCCCTGACCCCTTCCTGGATATGTGACTGCAGATGAAACCCTAGTCTCTTTGCCCACTCATCTCTGCCTTTCACTGGAGTGCGCTGAGCGTTCAAGGAAGAACTATGGGTAGAGAGAAGTTTCCAGGACACACAGGAGTCACAAACCCTCTTCTCTCTTCTAGATGTTCATGGGATTGGGGAAAGAACGTCATCAATTCTTTGAGGAAATTTTTGCATCCTCAAATTGGGAGTAGTCATTTCCACATTGGATATCTCACAGGGGGGTTTCTAAAGTGCTTCTCAAAGTTTAATGTGTGTATGAGTCACTGAGGGATCTTCTTAAAATGTAGATTTGGATTCAGCAGGTCTAGAGTGGGCCTTTCTAACAGCCCCCTGGGTGATGGTGAAGCTGCTGCTGCTGATCTGCAGACCCTACTTTGAGTAGCAAGGCTCTGAGGCTGATGTGAGAGCCTGCCCTTCAAAACCACAGGGGACAGCATAAATATACTGAGACACCCTCGGGAATTATAATGTACACTTAGGACTCCACTCTCACAAGGCATGGGGCCCAAAAGTCTGAAGAAATACCAGGAACCACCATCTCCTAAGCCTATTGTGTGCCTGGCAGGGTGCCCTAAGCCCATTACATACATGCCTGATCTCACTTCATCTTCACCACCAGCCCATGAGGAAAGAAAAGATCGGAAGTGTGATTTTACCAAAAAGGAAACTGAGGCCCAGAGAGGTGGAGTAAACAGCCCAGCACTAGTCACACAGCAACGCCAACTTTTGGAGCCAGTTCTAGCTGAACTCTAACCACATTACCACACAGCTTCCTCCCTCCACCACAACCTTGCAGGCCTAGGCTCCTTGGTCAAATCTGTAGGGGATTTTGAAAGGGAAAAGGGAGAACTTACCTCCTTTCCATGTGGTCTCCATTCTCCTCGTGATTCCCGGATAATTCCTTCGCTGTCTTTCACTGCAGCTGCCAGAGAGAGGGAGGGAGGAACTTTCTACTAATTTCAGAGTAGACAAATGCTCTTAGAGAATCTACCATTTGCCTAGCTTTGTTACCGGAAAGGGTTCTTGATCTAGACCCCAAGAGAGGGTTCTTGGATCTCGCTCAAGAAAGAATTCGAGGTGAGTCCATAGAGCTAAGTGAAAGCAAGTTTATTAAGAAAGTAGAAGAATAGGCCGGGCGCGGTGGCTCAAGCCTGTAATCCCAGCACTTTGGGAGGCCAAGACGGGCGGATCATGAGGTCAGGAGATCGACACCATCCTGGCTAACACAGTGAAACCCCGTCTCTACTAAAAAATACAAAAAACTAGCCGGGCGAGGTGGCGGGCGCCTGTAGTCCCAGCTACTCGGGAGGCTGAGGCAGGAGAATGGCGTAAACCCAGGAGGCGGAGCTTGCAGTGAGCTGAGATCCAGCCACTGCACTCCAACCCGGGCAACAGAGCGAGACTCCGTCTCAAAAAAAAAAAAAAAAAAGAAAGTAGAAGAATAAAAGAATGGCTACTCCATAGGCAGAACAGCCCCAGGGCTGCTGGTTGCCCATTTTTATGGTTATTTCTTGATGATATGCTAAACAAGGGGTGGATTATTCATGCCTTCTCTTTTTAGACCATATAGAGTAACTTCCTGACGTTGCCATGGCATTTGTAAACTGTCATGGTGCTGGTGGGAGTGTAGCAGTGAGGATGACCAGAGGTCACTCTCGTTGCCATCTTGGTTTTGGTGGGTTTTAGCTGGCTTCTTTGCTGCGACCTGTTTTATCAGCAAGTCCTCATGACCTGTATCTTGTGTTGACCTCCTCTCTCATCCTGTGACTTAGAATGCCTAACCGTCTGGGAATGCAGCCTAGTAGGTTTCAGCCTTATTTCACCCAGCCCCTATTCAACATGGAGTTGCTCTGGTTCAAACGCCTCCGACAGCTTGATCCTTGGTCTTGGAGGGGGATGTGGAAAAATTCAAAGAACCAAAATAGATTCCTGCCCTCAAGGAAATTCTACTCCAAAGGAGTATAATATGCATTACTGCAATGCAAATTCAGATCGGTCCTGCCAGGACTTCTGTGTAGGGAATACCTCTCTCCTCTCTGCAGGGCCCCTGTTTATCAGCAGAACTTTTGGTCTGTAAAGATAACCCCTTCAGAACTTTCTTTTACCGGACTGGGGGTCGGGGGGAGGACAAAGCAGATGGTGGATGGGGGCGGGGCTAAGGGGATGAAGGGAGGGGAATGAATGACAATTAGCGTCTGTTTCAGTTGATGGTGTGTGCTCCCAGGGACCCAGGGACTGGGTGCTCCTTTGCCAAATGTAAATATCAAACCAATAAATGCTAATGTAGCATGAAAAAGTGCTGATTTGGGAGAAAGTTCCAATCATTTAGAGAGCTTGTCGCAGAAAGCACTTAGATGTTCCAGAGGCAAAGGGAGCTGGGGAAGGAAATAAGAGCCTGGAATTCATAGCTCCTCTCTGGGTCCTGGTACTACCCTGGCCACCTATTCCTGGAAGAGGGAACCGACAAAGAGGGGCGTGGTGGGAGGAGGGGAGGTCCTTGCAGTGCAGTGGGGACAATAAACAAGACAAAACCAGAAAGGTGAGGTCAAATTCATGAACATCTGGCACCAGAAGAGAGAGATAGCAGAGAGGCCTGTTATCAAGTTCTCTGTGAACTTGACACTTGCCTTGATGGGCCTTTGCCCAAGATCCTTGTCGTCCTGACGGTCTGCCTTCAGGGACCTGTTTCTGATTGATGGCTCTGATCTTAGTGTCCCTCCCCTCCACTTTCAGCCCATCATACTACTCACACTCCTAACATACTTCTCTCAGGATTCCCCACCCAAAAACCCAGAGATGCTTGCAACTTCACCTGAAGCCTGCCACACCTGCCCACCTCACAGAGGAGCTCTGCAAATACTTGTGAACTGGATTCAATAGAAATAGCTCTTAAGGGAGCTGTGAGACTAGAAAGCAGGAAAGTGTGTTGGAGAGAAGACTTGGCTAGGGGTTAGGACCACTGGGTTCCAGGCCCAGCTCTGCCATCTCCTTGGCCTGAGAGAAGATACTCAACCTCTCCAAGCCTTGAGGCCTCAGTGGCTTCATCTGTAGAATGGGGATAATTCCCACTGGGACAATTAAATGAAACAAAGATATATGTTTCATGTGCTTGGTAACCTGCAAATCTAGAGAGTCATTACTGCGTGTTTCTCAGCAGAGTCGGTTGCCTAGGAGACAAGCCGCAGTGGGGACCTCACCCCAGACAGGCTGCAGCCAGACTCCCTGTGTGAATGACATCATGGCCCAAACTCTGCCGGGCCCCAGGCTTTCTGGAGTCTCTTTCTGGTCCCAGAACACTGAGTAAACACCTTAAGCCTCCTTAAACACAGCTGCCTCTAAACATTCAGAGGGAAAACCACTCACCCACCCGTCCCACCTCCTCCCCTCTAATCTAATCTGGACATCTAGTCTGGTCAGATTTACATCTAAATATCTCTCCCCGGTGCCTCTTTCCTTCCCTTACATCATCGCTTTCTCAGGGCTGTGGCTTTGGTTCAGCTCTCTGCTTCATTTTCTTCACCCCAGCCCCATTTTCCTTCTTGTGGCTGCCTCAGTTATCCCACTGTCCTTTGATTCAGCTTTAACCCTGTGTTCTGGCCTCATCTGTCCCTGCCCTCCCAGCCCATCCTTGCTGTTCAGCAGCCCCAGAACCTGTTCCTTATCTTCCCACCCCAGGGCCTTTGCACATGCTACTTAACCAGAACAGCAACTTTGACCAGTCCTTCTTGGCCCAGCTGGAACACTGGGTTCCTTGGCTACCCTTGGCAGGATGTGAGCTCCTTCCTATATGCTCTCTCTCCTTTCTCGCAGGGCCCACACAGCCCTCTGCCTTGTGGAACAGTTATTTGGGTTTCTGTGAATGTGGACTCTGTTAGGATGCACTCAGAAGCCCAAGGCTGAGCTCTAGAAGGAAAGTCTCTGGCAAGGAGGGGCAGCGGGGCCTGAGACTTGGCAGGCCTGAATTTTCTCTTTTCCCCAAGGTTCTCCCAATCAGAGGTGCATGGATCTTCTTTAAAACCGGAGATCACTGCCAACATAGGCAGAGTCACCAAAAGACCTTGCAGAAGAATGTAAAGAACTAGGACAGAATACTTAAGGCAGCTCTCAGTCTTTGGAACCTCACAGAATGCACTGGGCCAGGCATCAAGCTGGGCTTTGGAGATCTAGCAGGACTAAAACAGATGCAGATTCTGCCATCATGGAGAAGCCCTGCTCTAGGGGATGCCAGCCATCATGCCTAGAGGACACTTACACAGCCCTGCAAAGGGCCTAGGTGAAGAGAACTGAGGCTCCCAGCCAACAGCCACATGAGTGGACCACCTCGGAAGCTAAGCCTTCAGAGAACTGCCAACTTCTGAAGCCAACCTCTTGAGAGATCCTAAGCCACCCTGCCCAGCCAAGCTCTGGATTTGGAGTCACAGGAACAAGGGCAGTTGTTTTTTTTTGTTTGTTTGTTTGTTTGCTTTTTAAAAAAAGACTTTCATTATTTTAAGCCACTAAAGTTTGGGGTGATTTGTTACCCAGCCACATCTAATACTGTGCCACAGATCATTGGACTCAGATTGGATAAGGGGTGAGGAAGTCATCATGATATCCTGATGGCAGCTACCATCCCCTGAATGCCCACTCTGTGCCAGCCACTCTGCTATAACTTGACACACTGAACATAACCTGCTCCTTAGAGAGATCCTGGCCGAGCACGGTGGCTCACGCCTGTAATCCCAGCACTTTGGGAGGCCAAAGCAGGCGGATCATGAGGTCAGGAGATCGAGACCATCCTGACTAACATGGTGAAACCCTGTTTCTACTGAAAATACAAAAAATTAGCTGAGCATGGTGGTGGGCGCCTGTAGTACCGGTTATTCGGGAGGCTGAGGCAGGAGAATGGCGTGAACCCAGGAGGCGGAGCTTACAGTGAGCCAAGATCGCGCCACTGCACTCCAGCCTGGGCGACAGAGTGAGACTCTGTCTCAAAAAAAAAAAAAAAAAAAAGAAATCCTGAGACAGGGCTTATCCTTCCCAATTTAGAGACAGGGCACACAAGTGTCAAGCCACTTGTTCAAGGCCACACAGTCTGAGCTCTCTCTGGCACCATCCTCTGGGACACTGTCCTATGTGCCTGTGTGAAGAACCACCTTTCCTAGATTCATCTCTTCCTCCTTGTGTGTCCCCGTCAGCTTGGGCTTGGGCCAGTGTCTTGGTCTGTTTAGGTTGCCATAAAAAATTACCATAAATTGGGTGGCTTATAAACAACAGAAATTTATTGCCCACAGTTCTGGAGGCTGGAAAGTCCAAGATCGAGGCACCAGCAGATTCAGCGTCTAGTGAGGGCCCTCTGTGTCATAGATGGCGCCTTCTATGTGTGAGGGCACGGTGGAAGGGACAAATAAGCTCCCTTGGGCCTCTTTTATAAGGGCACTAATCCCATGAGGACAGAGCCCTCATGAACTCATCATTTCCCAAAAGCGCCATTTCTTAATACTATTGCACTGAGGATTAGTATTAGCATATGAATTTTAGGGGGACACAAACGTTTATACCATTGCAGCCAGCAAGCTATGATTAGGACAGAACAAGCATTGTCTAACAAAGATAGCTCTGTAGGATGCCCTGGGCCCAAATTCCTCCCACCCCCACTGCTCCCACCCATCAAAGACAAAAGCTTTAGGAAATTGTCATGCATGGCAGACTGTATTTCCCAAGAATGGCTGCAACAATATCATCCACCTCATGTGCTCTTCTACAATGTGACATTGACATTCTCCATTGACATTGAGAAATGAGGTCTGTGTCCCCTTCCCTTGAATCCAGGCAGGCTTGTGACTGGTTCAATCAACACAGTGGAAGTTCCCAAGGCTGGGTCATAAGAGCCCATGCAGCTTCCACCGTGTTTTCTGGAACAATCACACTTGAAGCCCTGAGTTGCCGTGTAAGAAGTCCCACTATACTAAGGCTGCCATGCTGTGAGGAAGTCCAAGCTACATGGTGAGGTCATCTGATAACTCTTCAATCCACAGTCCAAGTATTTGAGTCTTCCTAGTCCAGGCACCAGACATGTAAATGCTGGAACCTTCAGATGACCCCAGCTCCTAAGCATCACATCATCTCTGATCTTTGAGTCTTTCCAGCTAAGGCCTCAGACATTGCAATGCACAGTCAAGCCATCCCCTATTGTGCCCTGCACCAATTCCTGACCCAGAAAGTCCATGAGCATAATGAAATGTTTGTTTGAAGTCACTAAATTTTGGAGTAACTTGTTATGTAGCAACAGTAACCGGAACAACATACCAAAAGAAGTGGGTGGAATGTTGGGTCAGTCAGTGGGTCCCCCCAACCTACATGTTCAGATTTGCCACCACTGCTTCTCAGCTCTGAAACCCAGAAACCTCCATTCCCCTTATATTACTATCCCTCACTTACCACTAAGAACTGAAACCACATTATTCCCTCTCCCTGGGATTCTCGCCCCCTGATATTAACTCCTTGCACAGTCACCTCCCACATTAAATAAGGCCGACCTATATAACCAATAAGATAGTGTAGAAATGATAAACTGAGACTTCAAGGTTAGGTAATAAAAGACATTGTGGGCTCAGTCTGGCTCTCTTTTGAGTCACTTGCTCTCAGGGAGGCCAGCTACCATGCCATAAGTGCACTCAAGCAGTCCCATTGGACAGGACTACATGGCAAGAAACTGAGCCCTCCTGCCAACAGCCAACCCCATTGTACTGTCTATGTGAGCGAGCAACCTTGAAAGTGGGTCCTTCAGTCCCAGGAAAGCTTTCAGATAACTGTTGGAAGTGCCGGCCAACACCCTAGCTGCAACCTCATGAGACACCTCAAGCCAGGACCACCCAGCTAAGCCACTCTCAAATTCCTAACTCTTAGAAACTGTGAGATAATAAATGTTTATTGTTTTAAGTCATGAAGTTTTGGGGTAATTTGTTATTCCCTGTCCCTATGTTAAACAATACTGGGACCAGGCATACGCTCATGTCCCCATGTTAAAATAATACTGAAAACAAGCAAAAATACCTTAGCTACTTGCCCTAAGAAATACTTGCTTCTGGAAGATAAGATGGAACCCACTAAAATAACTTGTTGTCAAGACCAGCAGCTAGCTAGCCAATCAAGGGTTACTACAGGACTTTGGCCTTGCTGTATTCACCAGCCGAAAGCTATTTCTCCATAAACTCTCCCCAGTCCAAATTTCTTGCCTTGAAAGACCCAATTTGGAAATCACCCAGTCTGGGCTCTAAAACATTATAAATACATGTCGCCAGTTTCCCCACTTTGAGACGCTAGTAACATTCTGTCAAGGGGGCTCTCTCTTACTGAAGCAGGTCTAATAAACTTAAACTAGCACTGCTTGATTTTTTCTGATGGCCTTTTTTGGGGAGTTGATAGTCAACATTATATACCCTGCAAACTGGGGCTTCCACTCTTGGGTGTTTTGTTTGTTTGTTTGTTTGTTTTGAGATGGAGTCTCGCTCTGTTGCCCAGGCTGGAGTGTAGTGGCATGATCTGGGCTCACCACAAGCTCCGCCTCCCGGGTTCACGCCATTCTCCTGCCTCAGCCTCTGGAGTAGCTGGGATTACAGTTGCCCACCACCATGCCTGGCTAATTTTTTTGTATTTTTAGTAGAGATGGGGTTTCACCATGTAAGCCAGGATGGTCTCGATCTCCTGACCTCATGATCTGCCCGCCTTGGCCTCCCAAAGTGCTAGGATTACAGGCGTGAGCCAGCACACACAGCCTGTTTGTTTTTATAGACAGGGTCTTGCTCTGTCCCCCAGGCTGGAGTACAGTGGCTCGATCATAGCTCACGACAGCCTCAACCTCCTGGGCTAAGCAGTCCTCCTGCCTCAGCCTCCCAAGCAACTGGGTCTAAAGGTGTGCGACACCACACTCAGCTACTTCTTAAAAATTTTTGGTAGAGATGAGGTCTTGAACTCCTGGCCTTAAGCAATCCTCCTGCCTCAGTCTCCCAAAGAGCTGGGATTACAGAAGTGAGCCACCGTGCCCGGCCTTCTTATGGGTTTTATTTGTTCATCTGTCTTTGTGCTGTCCCACTTGTCCACTCGCCACATGTGGTACTTCAATTAAAGTTAAAGAAAATATAAAATTCAGTTCCTCAATCACACCAGCCACATCTCAAGTGCTCAGTAACCACATGTGACTGGTGGCTCCCCTATTGGACAGCACAGATAGAAAGCCTTTCCGTGCTCACAGAGAGTTCTGTCGGACAGCGCTGCTCTGGGGGAAAGTGGGTCATTTGCTTCAGAGGATGGCTGCCCCCGAGGAAGCTCTCAGAAGCAGACAAGTTGGGGGGCGGCTGCAAACTGGGGGCTGGCCGCTTCCTAGAGCAAAATGGACTGCCAATCTGGCCCCTCATGGGCTCGACACGTGTCTGCAGGCATGACTCCACCAGGCAGGCCCTTCCTCCTCTGGCTTGCAGGAAACCATCAAGCTTTAGACTCATGGTGCACACAGGCACGCTTATTTCTGGGAGTGCACGTGATTTCCGCAGAGCAGCCCTGGCTCAGCTGGGAAGGAAGATAGATGGTCTGCAATCAACACACTGCCTCCCTCACCAACCCAAGGGCCTGCAGCTGCGCTTGTTTTCTGATTTCAGGTCTGACAAGTGGCCTGCTGGCCATCAGAACCTCCTAGCCAAGTCTCCTGGGTCCTTGTCATCCCCTAGGTTGGAGACCTGGGGAGAAGTTGGGGAGGAAACCATGGCTCCCTATGTGGCACCCTTAGATCCAGGACTGGGCCAAAGTGTGAATTAGAAATTAATCAAATCATCGGACATTTTTCCTTTTCTTTTCTTTCTTTTTTTTTTTTTTTTTTTCTTTTTTGGCTTTGAGAACTTTGATTTCTTCCATGGTAACTCTTCCTGGTTGGAGAATGTCATTTAAAATAATTCTGTCTTTAAAACTGTGGGATGAGGGGAAGGAAAATGTCACCTCCAACCAGGTCCTCACCATGCAAATCAAGGACATTTCAAAATGCTGGCAATCTGCTAGAGGACTTCAAAGGTGTCCAGGTCCAATTACACTTCATTTGGGGTGTGAATTGAGGAACTCTGGGGGAGGTGGCCCGGGTGGAACGTGTCACGGTCGATACTGTGGTAATGAACCTAGGCCTTTGTTCCTGGGAGCCCAGCTGCTGACAAGTGGGCTGTTTCCTGAAGGGCGGAGGTGTTTCTGTGTCCCCCACCAGGTGCAGGAAACAGGGTAGAGACTGTCGCTGCCATTTAAAAAAAAAAAAAAAATCATTTTAGGGTGAGCTTTTCTTTCTCTTTGCTTTTAAAGACCAAAGGTTGATCACAACTTAAAATTAAACGGGATGGAGGGAGCCTGCAGCCTAGGTCAACATCTAAATCTTTTCAAGTCCTAGAGTTAGCCACACTCTGGGTCTCACACAATTTGTTTGAATAGGGGTCTGGGGAATTACTCTTCTCTAACTTATGACTTAGGTGCCGCCACAATTTCTGTGGCAGAATATGTTTGGATGGACGTGGGAAGAGGCCTGAAGAAAGAGGTCCTTAGCATTCATTCTGGAATGCTTTAAAAATAACATTCTTTTAAAAACGATTTTGGTTTTGCTGGCTAGTTAGAATGGAACTGACCGGCCGTTACGGGTTTGGGAAACTCAGCCCTGTGTGGGCAAGGCTGATGGCTTAAGGGCATTCAAGAATGATTCATGCAAGTTCTTTTAGTCCAAAACGCCCCTCAAAAAGACACAACATACTCAGAAACCTCAGATAAGGCTGGGTAGGAGCAGGTCTGCCGGGTAGATTCCAGCAGGGTGCATTAAGAGCAATCAATCTACCACAAGTGTGAATCGGGATCAAAAGCCGGCCTCTCCCACTTGCTGGGATGCTTGTACAATTCATTATTTTATGTCCTTGGTTTCTTTTTTCAAATGCAGATACCCCAGAAAGGTAACACATTCAATTACTCACACCTTAGTGCAAATGCATTCATCAGAGACTTCTTTTTTTTTTTGAGACTGAGTTTCACTCTTTCACCCAGGCTGGAGTGCAGTGGCGCGACCTCGGCTCACTCCAACCTCTGCCTCCTGGGTTCAAGTGATTCTCCTGCCTCAGTCTCCTGAGTAGCTGGGATTACCAGGCATGCGCTACTACACCCGGCTAATTTTTGTATTTTTAATAGAGATGGGGTTTCATCATGTTGGCCAGGCTGGTCTCAAACTCCTGACATTGTGATCTGCCTGCCTCAGCCTCCCAAAGTGCTGGGATTACAGGCGTGAGCCAGCACGCCTGGCCAAGAAACATTTTAAATGGCAGCGGAACCTGGGTGAAGCTGCCTGTGATCAGGGAAGAAAAAAGTACAGATGCTGGAGCCACCCCCTGCAGATGCTGTTTCCTAGGGTGAAGCCCTAGCATCAATATTATTTTTTAAAGCTCCCCAGTTGGTGTCAATATGCAGCCAAGTTGAGAACCCCAGGAGAGAGAATCGAGGCTGAAAGAGGATGGATGGGTGGACCAGAAGAAACAAAAGAAAAAACAGTTCCTCTTTTTTTTTTTTTTTCTTTTTTTTAGAGATGGGGGAGTCTTGCCCTGTTGGCCAGGCTGGTCTCAAACATCTGGCCTCAAGAGATCCTCCCTCCTTGGTCTCCCAAAGTGCTGGGATTACAGGCGTGAGCCACCATGCTCGGCCCACATAATTCCTCCAATGAAACACCCAGGTTTGAGTCCGGGCACTCCACTTGCTGGCGGCTTGATCCTGGTAGAGTTACTTATACCCCTCTGGACTGCATTTTCTTCATCTCTTAAATAGGTTTAATACACTTAATGAACAGTGACTCTCAAACTTGAATGGGCATCAGAATCAACCGGAGGGCTTGTTAAAACACAGATCCCCAGGCCTCAGCCCATCTCCAAAGAGTATGACTCAGCCAGTCTGGTGTGAGCCCCCAACATCTGTGTTTCTAACAAGCTCCCCAGTGATGCTGCCGGGCCAGGACCATGCTTCCGGAACCACTGATGTTAGGGGCAATTGAGCTGGTTATTATTAGCTCAATTTAATCCACAGATGAGGCCTGAAACCAATGGCAACATCCCGTTCTCTCTTAAAAGGGGTCAAGAGCCAAATAGGGCTTGAACTTGCATACAAATATTCACAAAGTTTTAGCATTTTGCTGTGATGCAGCCCACATTCAAATCTGAGGTTGAAGCCACCAATGGACCATTATGGTGACGACTGCTCTGGAAGCAGAATTGTGCCTGGTCCGCAAAGACCCACCCACCCTAGAAAAAAGCACCCCTGCCCCATGTCATTCCAAAGAGGCCTGGCCTGGTCTTTCTGGAGGCTGTTGTGTGCTGGGACCTGGTCACTAAAAGCAGCTGTAACAGATTAATGCTGCTGTGTCCCGAGGGGGTGAGCCCTGCCTTCTGAAGCACAATATACACTGTGAAACCACGAGTTGGGGGGAGCCGGAGGGGGCACATTTCCTCTTTAAAAATGCTCAAAGTCTTTCAGCTGATGCTCAGAACAGGGCTGGCCTAGGCAAGGGTTTTAAGTAGGAAAGGTCACTACTTGTCTTTTTTTTTTTTTTCCTTGAGACGGAGTTTTGCTCTGTCGCCCAAACTGGAGTGCAATGGTGTGATCTCAGCTCACTGCAACCTCCACCTCCCGAGTTCAAGCAATTCTCCTGCCTCAGCCTCCCAAGTAGCTGGGATCCCAGGCGTGCACCACCACACCTGGCTAATTTTTGTATTTTTAGTAGAGACGGCAGGTTTCACCATGCTGGCCAGGCTGGTCTTGAACTCCTGACCTCAAGTGATCTGCCCGCCTTGGCCTCCCAAAGTGCTGGGATTACAGGCGTGAGTCACTGTGCTCAGCCACTATTTGTCATGTATGCTCTATTCCCATCCCAGCCACCCACCCCCTGCTTCTGTCCCATAGCCTGGCCTCCTTGTGTCTCCAGCTTGGGATCACTGCCTGTCTCTGCCCCAGACTATCCCTACCTCCTCCCAAGAAATGTTATCAGGTGGAGAACAGTGGTTCATGCCTATAATCCCAATACTTTGGGAGGCCGAGGTGGGAGGATCACTTGAGCTCAGGAGCTTGAGACCAGCTTGGGTCTCTACAAAAAAACATTTTTT
Source organism: Theropithecus gelada (assembly GCF_003255815.1). NCBI lineage: Eukaryota > Metazoa > Chordata > Mammalia > Primates > Cercopithecidae > Theropithecus > Theropithecus gelada. The sequence continues at coordinate 19,069,471 of NC_037689.1, forward strand.
AAAATTAGCCAGGCATGGTGGAACGCGCCTGTAGTCCCAGTTATTCTGCCCATATGGGTTGCATCTTCCATGTGAGAGCCTCTCACCCTAAGTCTCACAGTCACCAGTACCCTGGCTTCCAGGACAAACCTGGATTATTTCCCCCCAGGCTTGCCCTAGAGACTTAAAGGAAGCTGGACTTTTATGAAAAACTCATTGTGGGTGGGGGGCAAAAATTAACTAGGCATGAAGAACCTGGGAGATACCAGATTATTCTGGCTCATTAGGGCTTTACACTTATCTGGCCACAGCTGGGACATACTCCCTTCTCCCTGGACCATGCAGTCTGGGCCCACCTCACCCACAGTGTGGGTCACCTATTATAATGCCCCCCAAAATAGTGTCAATTCAAGAGTAACTGCTTCTCCAGGGTCTAGGCTTTGGGGCCCCAACTTATCACAACTTGAAGTTACTGTTTTAAAAATTTATCTTATTTATTTGTTAATTGTGTCATCTGTTAACATATTATAGCTCCATAGGACAATCACTGGCGGTCTTGTTTACTGTTAAAGCACCAGCCCTAGCCCAGTAGTTCGAATATTTCGATTGCATGTATGGGTGGATAGCTGAGTGTGTAGATGGATGGATGCAAGGATGGAGGGATGGATGGATGGAGGGATAGATGGATGGATGGATGGGTGGATGGGTGGGTGGATGGACTGGCCCCCACATAGTACCAAGGTACTTCTCCTATAAATACCACAAACCTAGACCAGCAGTTCTCAAACCTTTAGGTCTTGGGACTCCTTGACTTTTTAATTTATTATCGAGGACTCCAAAATGCTTTTGGTTATATTGGTCTTATCAGTATTTCCCACATTAAAAATGAAAACAGGAACATTTTTAATATTTATGTATTAATTGATCTAAAAATAACAATCATTAATATATTACATGTGTGGTGGGCAGCCTCTAAGATGGTGCCCAGTAATTCCCACTTTCTGTCACCCACACCCTTGAGTAATTCCCTCCCCTTGAACGCTAGCTGGACTTACAGACTCACTCCTAATAGATCTATTGTCCTATAGGGATGTGGCTTCCAAAATTAGATTACAAAAAAGACTGTGCCTTCTGTCTTGGGTGCCCTCTTTTCTCTCCCTAGGAGGAGCCAGCTGCCTTGTCACGAGGCAGCCCCATGGAGAGGGCCTCGTGGCAAGAAACCCAGGCCTGTCAGCAGCCACGAGTGAGCCTGGAGGTGGATCTTTCCCCGGCTGAGCTTTGAGATGATCCTACCCCTGGAACACACCCTGATTAGTCTCCTAAGAGACCCTGAGCCAGAACCACCCAGCTAAGCTGCTCCCAGATTCCTGACCCACAGAAACTGTGTGAGATAATAAATGTCTGTTGTTTTCAGCCACTAAGTTTTGGGGGTAACTTGTTACACAGCAATGGATAAAATGCATGGTAACATCTATAGTAACATCAATAGCACAATTCTATTTAAAAATAACCATATTTTCCAAAACAAATAAACAAAAAAGTTTAGGGAAAAAAGTGGCATCGTTCTTACATTTTTGCAAACCTCTCTAATATCTGGCTTAATCGAAGACAGCTGCTTCCTCATAGTGGCTTGGGCATCCAATGCGTTGTGATACGTTGTTTTGGTTGAAGAAAATCCAGCCTAATGGAGCTTTGCAGTTAGAAAAGAACAGTCTGAAAAGGGCTCAGGGAACCACAGGGATCCTTAGACCACACTTTGGGAACCGCTGACCTAGACAATCATAGACCCCAAAACATTCTAATTCTAGGGTCCTCACTTCCCAATCTTGGTTTCCTGTTTGGGACCTTTGCCATTTCTCCAGGTGCCCAAGTGACTTAGTGGTGACGGAGGCCACCCAGGAGGTCTGGTCCCCTGCCAAAAAGGATAAGGTCCTCTGAGGCCTAAAAGCAGAAGACACTGATGAACTAACCCTCAGTCTTGGCTGTGTCATGCCCAAGATGTGACACAGAGGGAAAAGGATGCCTCCGACATCCAAGGTGAAGGTTGAGGCATCTGGAGCCGGGGAGGGCAGGGGAGCTTGTTCGCTGCGCATTGACAGCTTCCGGGACACTGGGGTTTGCCAGATCCACGGGGATTTCCCCCTCTCCTCCCCTTTCCTGCGCGTGTCCCACTACCCCCACCCCCCGGTGAAGCTTAGGGCCTGTTTTCAGCCGGAGCCGGTCTAATTTTCGCTGCCTAGTTGGTCAGAGAAACGCACGCAGCTGTAGCAAAGCATAAAAATAGCTTCCTCCGTGACCAATTTCTTCCCACTTCCCTTTCTCTCTCTCCATGCTCGCCTCCCCGTCCCCACCTTCTGTGGAAGCAGGAAGGTCCCTGGAGGGTGCCAGCACTATTGAGACATGCCATGCGCCCCGGCTTCCCTCCCAAACAACACATGTTCCTGGTTCTATTTTGCCCTGGCCCCCCGCAGGCTCGCACAGGCTTCCCAGGGAACCAGGCGTTGTCAGATGGGTCCCCGAGGGCCCAGTGTCCGTCCACCTCGCTGGGCAGACTTCCTCTCCAGCGCATAGGCCCCCCAAGACATCTGCACGCCGAGTGCTCGCCAGAGGCACTCGGATCTGGGGTCCCAGCCTCGCCCAGAGCCAGCCAAAGGCCTGCCCGCGAGAGATCCGGATCTTCTGGCACTTTAGAGGTTAAATGGGAAGCCTCCAGCTGGAAGGAAAAAAACGCCCCGGTGCTATGCGCGGAGGCTCCAGGCGGTGTCCCCAGCGTCCCGGGCTTCCTCTGCGCCGGGCGGCTGCGCGTCCCGGAGGCGTCCGTGGCAGAAGATGGAATCCGAAAGTGGGCATTCGTCTTTCTAGTTTGGAAGCGGGAGCAGACAGTCAAACCTGCAGCAGCTCAGCTCCCCAACGGGAAGGTCTAGCCAGCCTTGGGCGGGGGAGCGTTTCTAGAAATGTCTACACCCGGAGCCACCGGCGGGAACCAGGAACGCTATGGCCTGGACCTGCCCGGCCTCTCTTCCCTGAGCCTTTGGGACCATGCGGGAGAGAGGAGAGGCCACCTATCGCATTTCAGGAGTGGCTTGTAGGGTCCAAGGGCCGTTTGCCTCCCTCTACTGCAGTTTGGAAACAGAATAAACTGCCCCAGCAAAACCCGGTGAACTTGTCCAAACCGCACAAAAGTTCAAACCACACAAACTCCAACTGGGCACTGACACAGGGCTGGCTTTATCTGTCCCCAGAGGGCTTTGCTCTGCCTCGCAATTGATTAGGGCTCCTGAAAACCACTGAAACAGTTTATCACACCCACCCAGCCTCAAGCCCCCTATGGGCTGGAGTGGAGCCTGGATTGTTCCGGCAACCAACCCCAGCCCAGCTTCCACCCAGCTTGGAGGCCCCTAGGGCCACCTGCCTGGTTCCTCACTCCACAGAGGGTCCCCATTTTGTGGCAGGAAATCGAATGACAGAGAGCAAGAGGGTGAGATGGGAAGATGAAGGATTTGGATCTATGAGGGGAGAGAAGCATTCTGTCCACTGAACAGGGTCGGGGGCCGGGGGGCTTTCCAAGATCCCCCTTTACTTTCACACCCTTTCTCCAGTTCTGTGTTCCTCTCCTTTCGCAGCACCCAACGCCCTTCTGCATGGGTGGCCCAGTCCTCCAAGCCCAGCCTTGTCTTTTGAACTTCTCCCCAAGCAACCTGTCCTTGTACAATTTACATCCTCTCAGTTGTTTTCTCTGGAAACTCCTAACTCAGGAGGCCAATGCCATGGCCATGAGAACATTCTTCACCACAGAAAGCAAGATCTTTTGTCAGCCTGTTCTTCATGGGAGGGGAGGGGAAGGTTTTGTAAATATCGCGTGGAGATTAACTGGGAGGAGGCAGGAATTAAACAACGTGCTTTTTTCTTTTCTTTTCTTTTCTTTTTTTTTTGAGACAGAGTCTTGCTTTGTCGCCCAGGCTGGAGTGCAGTGGCACCATCTCCGCTCACTGCAACCTCTGCCTCCCGGGTTTAAGTGATTCTCCTGCCTCAGCCTCCCAAGTAGTTGAGATGAGAAGTGCACGCCACCACGCCCAGCTAAAATTTTTTTGGGGGGAGGGGGATGAAGTCTCACTCTGTCGCCCAGGCTGGAGTACAGTGGCGCGATCTCAGCTCACTGCAACCTCCGGCTCCCGGGTTCAAGCAAGTCTCTTGCCTCAGCCTTCTGAGTAGCTGAGACTACAGGCGCATGACACCACCCCTGCTAATTTTTGTATTTTTAGAATAGACAGGGTTTCACCATGTTGGCCAGGCTGGTCTCGAACTCTTGGCCTGAAGTGATCTGCCTGCCTCGGCCTCCTAAAGTGATGGGATTATAGGTGTGAGCCATCGCACCCAGCTAATTTTTGTATTTTTAGTAGAGACGGGGTTTCACCATGTTGGCCAGGCTGGTCTGGAACTCCTGACCTCAAGTGATCCACCCGCCTCAGCCTCCCAAAGTGTTGGGATTACAGGCGTGAGCCACCACGCCCAGCCTAAACAGTGTGCTTTAACACGAACTAGTAGTGATCATGGTGGAGCACAGTCACAGACGGAGGAGGATCTCTGGCAGCTGAACTTCTGGGCTCACACCAGGAAGCCTGTCACCTTTCCCAGCTGCCTGTGCCATGCCTGTGGTGCCAGTCATTGCTCTAATGGTAGGCAGGGAGGCAGAACTCCCCCTGAATAAGTACAAGGACTTGATAAGCCTTTGAAAGCAGGCGACCCACCCAAAGAATCTGAATTCTTTCAGGTTGTTTCCTGCCCCAGCAACTCTATGTAAAACAACTGGCTGAGAGCTTGTACAAATTAGGGTGGCTTGTCACAAGGGTTTCTATCACATTTAGTCACCTCTGAAAAAAAGAGACCCGTTTTTGAAAAACACCTAGCAGGCCGGGCGCGGTGGCTCATGCCTGTAATCCCAGCACTTTGGGAGGCCGAGGTGGGTGGATCACGAGGTCAGGAGATCGAGACCATCCTGGCTAACACGGTGAAACCCCATCTCTACTAAAAATACAAAAAATTAGCCAGGTGTGGTGGCGGTGCCTGTAGTCCCCGCTACTCGGGAGGCCGAGGCAGGAGAATGGCGTGAACCCAGGAGGCAGAGCTTGCAGTGAGCGGAGATCGTGCCACTGCACTCCAGCCTGGGCGACAGAGCGAGACTCTGCCTCGAAAAAAAAAAAAAGAAAAAGAAAAAGACAAATACCTAGCATACATAAAGGGATTTATCATCTCGTTTCATTCCATCAATAACCTTGTGAGCAAATGGGGGTTACCCTGACAGCAGTTGGAGTTCCATTGCAGGAAAGAGAGAACCTCTCCAGCTATTTTAAGCAAGAAGAGATTTAACACAGGAAATTAGGTACTGACAAAATTATTGGAAGGGTGCAGGAGGAGCAGTCAGTCTCTGGGCTCCCAAAACAACACCACTGAACTGGTCCGCCAAGATTACTGCCATCTCTTCCACTATCAGAAAGGTGGGGCGTGAGGGAGCCCACCTCTGGAAATGTAGATTTCCAGAGTGCACTACCATAGCTGTGATCCAAGGATCAGGAAGCCACTGTCACCACAACCCCTCTCAACACCCACACAGCTGGTAACTGAGCAAACACTAGAATGTTGTTTCTCACACACACACACACATGCACACGCACACGCACACACACACACCTCCAGCAGGTACAGCCAGAGCAGCAGGCAAGAATTGTGGGCTCTGCCTCACATCTGCCATCCTAACTTCACACGAGTGCATCTAACTGGTAAAACTGAATTCTCATCCACAGTCCCAGCTGCAAAGGTGTCTGGGGAATCCAGTTTTTAGCCTTTCAGTCTCTGCAGACCATGGGGGCACCATAGGACGAGGTTGGAAGGGAGGCTGTGTGCCTGCCACCATGCCTACATTTTGCAGATAAGGAAACTAATGTTCAGAGAGGTTAAAGAACACATCCAAAGGCACATGGCTGGTAAACCCCAATCTCCCTGACTCCAGAACCCATACTTTCAATCATTACCTTGAGCAAACAGCCCCATTCCATTTGGGGTTTTGGCAGTCTTGGGGCATCATTCGGCCAGAGGGCCCACACGACAGCAAAAGCTAGCACACTCCTTCTGCATGCTCAAAGGCACTGAGGTACAACTGAGGCCCCAGGATTGTGAATAGCTTATCTCAGGTTGACAGGCAGAGGCGACTCATAATCAAACCCAGGGTTCCCAACCCCACGTTGTATACTTCCTGACCTCACCCCCCTGCCCCCCGACATCGACATCTGGAGGAGGGGGAATACATGCACAGGTTGTCTCTGGAGACACGTTTCTCCAACACTCAGCTGCCCTGCATTTCTCCAGGTGAGGTATCTAGCCTCCAACCTCTCCTCCCATATTTGGAGAATCCTCCATCTTCCTAGTTGCCTCCCACCAGAGAAGCTAAAAATCCCAGATAGGCACTTTCACAGCTGTCATTGCAGTTGGCATAGGCTCCTGCCTTAGGCTCAACCCATCAGATGCCCCTATTAAAGGCTTGGAGTTGGGAACTGGTAATACTGAGAAGCAAGGAGCACTGAAGTCCATTCTGGTGGACGGTGGCAGTCACCAAGGCAATGGCATTCCATTTCCTGGGGCGGCAGGGACCATATCCATGTCCCAAGGTGGCAGTGTATGCCAGGGAGTCCTGGACTTGGCAGCGAGGTCATCCCTGGATTGGCCCGACTTTGGCTGTGGTCCTGACTGCTGTACAGCCTCCTTGGTCGGCTCACCAAACTGGATTCTTCAGCCCTCTTGGTTATTTTGTGAGTTCCCCAAGATCCTTTTCATAAAGTCCTTTTCTGCTTAAATAAGCCAGAATTGTTTCCTGTTGCTTGGAGCCAAGAGCTCTGGCTGTTACAGCTGAGCTGCTAGAATTTGCCTGGCTTCCCTCAGCGAGACCACACAGGACACTGCTAATTCTTGGATCCCTCAGGCATCCCAGTCCACTTCCTAGGAGCTCCCACATCCCAGGACCTTGGCCTGCTGATCTTACCTTAAGAGAACTGGCCTGATCTGACAGAGGGTCCCACATCTTTCCTGGAGAGCTGCGTGGTGATGTTCCTGGGTCTCATCTCAGACTCTCCCCATCAAAGGCTTTCTCATTGACCATGACCTTTCCCTGGGCACAAGTGAGAGCCCCTCCCTCCCCGCTGCCCCACACCCCCCACAGTCACCAGTTCGGCATCCAGAAAACATTTCCTCTTTCTCCAGAGACCTTGCTCTTTGTCAGCCTTCACTCCTAGCTGAGGCAAAACAGCTGTGGGCCCTGCTCAGACTCCAAAAATGCAGGCTAGGAGCACTGGGGCCTCTGCAAGAATAATGGCTGAAAGCAGTGCCCCAGGTTCAAGGCCCCGGCTTTGCGTCAAGATAGGGTGTGAATAAATGGCTTACTCTCTTGGGGCCTTGAAAAGAGAGGAGAGTGAGGGCCTAGCCGTAGCAAAGCGAGCACTGCTCACTGTCAACACTGAACTGGGAGCAGGGAAGGACTGTGAGGAGGGCGTTCCTCACCTAGGTTTGGGGCCTGGGGTCAAACCAGTGGGCGGAATTGCCCAGGGCGTCATCCAGCCAGAGGCAGATAGGAGCAGGAAGGGCTTGGGTTCCCACAGGCAGCACCGTGGGACCAGCTCAAATCAGCTTCTGGCTGAGTGTAGACAGGGGTCAGGGGAGGGGGCCCATCTCAGAAGACGGCCCAGCTGGTAGGAAGACCGGAAGTCCATTGGGATGACGACAGCATGCTGTAAACTTGGGCTTATCTCAAGGATGTTGTCTTTGTTCTCGTGATCCCTCACTTTCCCAATAAAAGTACCCTTGAAAATTGAGCTGAGGCCCAGAAGGGCATGTGGGTCATGAGGCCTGCAGAGCCAGGCTGCTGCTGCTGCAGGAGGGGTCAGAAGGGATGGGGCTACCACTAACCTCTCTGAGACTCTGGAGGAAGCAGGGGTAGATCTCTGCAGTCAACACGGAGGAGTAAAGGGCAGGGGGAGCCCGGCAGAAGAAGGGTGTTTCTCTCCCCTCTGTCGGGAGCAGGAGAGGTACGATAAGAACATCACAGAGAGTACCAGGGACACAGGTAGGCTGGAGACAAGATGGAAAATCGCCTAACCACTAGGTTCAGGCAGTGGAACCACAAACGCCAGCCTCAAACAATACTTGAGGAAGGAGCGTAGATCTGGAGTCAGACAGGCTTGGGTTCAAATCCCAGCTATATCAGTCAGTGGCCGTGGCATCCGAGGCAAGCTTCTGTGGCTAGACTGTTACACAGGCAGTCCCCTAGGAGCCATGCCTCCCACATCCCATGTGTTGACTATGAGTTTGACCATGTGACTTTCTTTGGCCAATGGAATATTAATGAGCATGAGGAAAAGCAGAGGAAGGATAATTGCTCGCATATTGAGGGTTGTCGTCTTGGAACACTCCCTCCCGAAGCCCAGCTGCCATACTTGAAGATGCCCAAGCCAGCCAGATGAAAAGGTCATGAAGAAGAGAGCTCAGGCCACCCAGCCAACAGCCAGCACCAAGATCCCAATCATGTGAGAGACCTTCTTTGACCTTCCAGCCCAATCTAGCTGCCAATTGATTGTATCCCCATGAGAGACCCCAGCTGACACCATATGGAGCCCAAGAACTACCCAATTAATCTACGGAATCATGAGAAATTATCATTCATTGTCATTTTAAGCCATTAAGGTTTGGGGTAGTTTTTGCACAGTAAAAAGGAACTGAAACACTGGTGAACCTTTCTGAGCCTCTGTGGCCCCCTCCACAAAATGGGGTGATAATATTTGCTGCCAAAAGTTAGGAGCAAATTTAAGACACCATAATGATCATTTATGGAGTGCCTGCTGTGTTTCGGGTACTGTGGGAGATGTGGTATGTATGCCATTTAAAGCAGAACTCAGAGGGGTTAAGTAACTTGTCCAAGGTGGCCCAGCCAGGGTCAGAGGTGGGACACTAACCCAGGTCTCTTGGATTCTAACCACTGTGGTCTAGCAGGGCATCCTCTATTGGCACCGATGAATGGATGACCTTCCAGGGAAACACCAAACTGTCACACCTTTCTAGAGCTTTGTCATCGTCAGGTGGTTAGAGGAAGGAGCCAGGGAGCATACTCACAAGGCTGGCATTAAGCCCAGGTCCCCTTGAGGGTAGATTAGCATGGCTCCATTGGGTGGTGAGTCCTGTGCTCTTGGCCCAGCCTCTGTGAGCCCTGGGTCACAAGGGATGACAGAACTCAGAGCAAATCCATTTTCACTTCTAGGAAAACAGCTAATGGGGATCAGTAGCTCTGTGGTCACGGCCAAAAGGCAGCTTGTTTCTCAAGAGACAGGAAATGCCTTGGCCAAGGGTGCCCTGCCCCCGCCACTAGAGTGCCTCAAGGATCCAGAAGCCAGCCCATTTGTCCCTCTGTGACATGTTCCCTCAACACACACACACACACACACACACACACACACACACACACACACACAGGAAACCAGGCGGGGCAGGGGAGGGGGTGACTGTGCGGGGGGAGGGGGCACCTGGCTTACAATGGGGTGGGGGTGAGACATGACCAGAGGCCCCTACCTCAAAGGCAGGTGAATGTTGCAGGGAGGCTCCCCACCTCCCCGGAACTGGTGAGTGAACAGGGTGGCAAAGGGTTCTTCCCTCACCCTCACCCTCATCCCAAGCTGATGGTGTCACTCTCCACTCTCCACCCCAGGCAGAGGTCCAGGGTGAAGGTGAGGTGGGGGCCCCCCAGCTGATCAAACCTCCACATCCTCTCCTTTCCTTGATTCTACCCATCTGACTCAGGAAGAATTTTTTTTTTTTTTCTTTTTTTGAGAGACAGTCTCTCTCTGTTGCCTAGGCAGGCATGTAGCAGTGATGCAATCTTAGCTCATCGCAGCCTTGAACTCCTGAGCTTAAGTGATCCTCCTACTTCAGCCTTCTGAGTAACTGGGCCCACAGGCATGCACCACTATGCCCAGCTAATTTTTTGTATTTTTATTTTGTAGAGACAGTGTCTCGCCAAGGCTGGTCTCAAAACTTCTGGACTCCAGGGATCCTCCCGCTTCAGCCTCCCAAAGTGCTGAGATTACAGGTGTGAACCACCACATCCAGCCCCCAAAAGACTTTTACCTTCAAGGCATCCCTTTTAGAAGTGCTCGCACATGATACAATTTGTGGGAAGAACTGATCCAAAAGTACATTGCTAAAATGATCTCAATTTTGCTTAAAATTATATATTTATATATAAACATATGAAAATGACTGGCAAGAACCACCTGAAAATATTGATGATAATTATCTCCAAGTGGTAGGCTGTGGTTTTTCCTTCTTTATATCTTTCTGTATCTTTGACTTCTCTATGAAGGGCATGAATTGCTTTCATAATCAGGACATAAACTGTTATTGTCTGTGCTGCTTTTTACAAATCCAAGAGGCTTGGAGAAGTCACTCCTTAAAACCCTTCCCATCCAGCACCTTCATTGTTGGTTCACACCTGGATTGTCAGCGAGTGGCTCAGGACACATCAGTCCTCAACAAGGGGAGAGATGGGCAGGGAGCAGCAGCAACCAGGAAGGCAAAAGGGGTGGGGTCAGCGAGGATGGAGCCTGCACAGTGAGTAACTAGGGCTGCTTCCCACCCTCCTCTAGGCTGGAGACATGGGACCAAGGCCCTGCAAGGCCCTGCTGGAGAGGTTGCTGGAATGGAGGGCCACCCCTCCCTGCCTGGGGTAGGGAGGACAGGAAGCCCTGGGCTGGAATTAGCATTGAGAGGCCAGGCTCATGCATGCTTCCTGGTTTACACTGGGCCCTATCACAAAATAGTAGCAGCCTTACCTTGAAAGCTGGGTGTGGATTAAAGGAGTTGAGGTGGTGCATATCCAGTGCTTAGTACAGCTTCTGGGACACACTAGGTGCTCAATTATAATTATAATTATAAAAATGCAATTATAATCATTAGGAGTAAATGCATGCCCATCAGCACCAACTCTCTCGGGTGAGCCCAGCACCTCTCTCATCCTGTGCCAGAAAAAGGAATGAGCCCTGGCCCATCCCCAGCCAGTGATCTCCTGTCTTGCCCCTCATCAGATCCCACCTTCTACACAGCCTGATAACCCTTGGAGGAGTTTCTAGGATGGGCTGCTTTGGCCAAAGCAAGCTGTGCATTATGATGGGTGACAAATGCCCAGATGATGCCACCAAAGGCCATTAAACAGCCCCAGATGGTTGGGGGTGTTTGTTTTGCTTCCCATCCACTCTGCTTGGAGCTATGCCAGCACCAGTCCAGAGTGGAAGCCAAATGTTGCAGGGAGGGCCTCGCACGACTGGGAATGGGGAAGTTCCCCCAGACGGAGGAGTGGGGCTCAAGTTGAACTCCTCTGCCCTCCTGCACTTTCAGGCTTACAGTGCCCAGTTGCTCTCTCCCTGCTCTAACTCACACACTTACTCCCAAGAAAGAGTTTGAAGTAAGTCATTTACACTTTAGTATGAATTTAAGTGTCCCAGGCCCTCTGGTTTCATTGTGGAATGAGAAGCTTTATTCTTTCCCCCTGAAATGTCACCATGTCGGGGGTCTTTGGCCTTAAATAAGAAAATGGAAGATCAGGCATGGTAGCTTATGCCTGTAATCTCCACACTTTGGGAGGCTGAGGTGGGTGGATTGCTTGAACTCAGGAGTTTGAGACCACCCTGGGCAATATGGCGAAACCCTGTCTCTACTTAAAAAAAAAAAAAATACAGGCCGGGTGCGGTGGCTCACGCCTGAAATCCCAGCACTTTGGGAGGCCAAGGCAGACGGATCACTTGAAGTCAGGAGTTCAAGACTAGCCTGGCAAACATGGTGAAACCCCGTCTCTACTAAAAAATACAAAAAATTAGCCAGGCGTGGTGGTGTGCACCTGTAATCCCAGCTACTTAAGAGGCTGAGGCAGAAGAATTGCTTGAACCCAGGAGGCAAAAGTTGCGGTGAGCTGAGATCGCGTCATTGCACTCCAGCCTGGGCGACAGAGCCAGACTCCGTCTCAAAAAAAAAAAAAAAAAAAA
>NC_037689.1:19381810-19469167 GCF_003255815.1 Theropithecus gelada
TAATTTTTTGTATTTTTTTTTTTTTAGTAGAGATGGGGTTTCACTGTGTTAGCCAGGATGTTCTCGATCTCCTGACCTCGTGATCCGCCTGCCTTGGCCTCCCAAAGTGCTGGGATTACAGGTGTGAGCAACCGCGCCCGGCCTGAGATATCTACTCTTGTGGATGCTCCAAGAGACTGAAGGGAAGAGGATAGGCTGAGGCTGTAGAATGAAACACAGCTAGCCAAGGCCTGGCCCTATGGGTTCTGCTGCTGGTTGAAGGTATGTAGAAGCCACAGCCAGGGTTTTCCTAGAAGTGGGCCATCTTAGGAGTGAGGAGTGCTATAGGAGTGTTGAGGTCCACAAACACTGGTGGGTTTGGGGGAGAAGGGGGCTCCTGGGGCACAGTCAGGCTGCGGGTGGTACATCTAGGTTGCCCCTGTCTGCAGGCTGCCTCTTGGATAGGCTAGTGGGCAGCCTGGGAGCCCTGGCGTGGGCATGAGGGCAGGCCTCAGTGCAGGGGCTTCTGGGAACAAAGTTCAGAGGGCTCATAGTTCCCGCTCCCTCAGGTGGACACCTGGGGTGGGGAGTAAAGCCCTGTTCAGGGCTTTGAGGGAAGAGAGAAGTCTTCGGGAGGCTCATAAATACTTTGCACCATGGAATTGTGGGTATGGAACTCAGGGCCCATTAATAGCGTGGGAGGCTCCTACTGTGAGCTGGCAAATCCCAGTGCACTCACATATCTGGGCCTCAGACATGACAAAGGCCTGAGGTACTCCTTGGCCCTGTCCCCACTCTGCCTGCTCTCAGGAAGCCATTCCTCTCCCAATACGTGTGCCCCAGCTGGGCCTCCGGGACAGTGGTTCCCACAGAAAGGCAGCTCACTGCTGTAGCTTCCCAGTCCTCAGATTACTCACCTCCCTAACTCAGTCACTTCCCTCAGTCAGATCACATCACTCTCCTGCTCCAAGCCCTCCGGTGGCTCCCCATTTCCCTCAGATTAAAGCCCAAGTCCCTACTTTGACAAGGCCTTCCCTGATCTGGCTCCTCTAACTCTCTGACACCGTATCCTGTTACCCTGCACCCCGGGCCCCATCTGGCCCCACTTGTTCTCATTGTCATTCCCAGAACACACCAGGCACATTCCTGCCTCAGGGCCCTTGCACTGGCTGTTCCCCCTGTCTGACATGCCCTTCCTGCAGAAATCCTCATGGCTTGCTTGCTTAAGCCTTCTTCCCATGGGGCCTCCTCCAAACAACCTATTTAAATTGCAATCCCCCCAACCCCATTCTTGTTTCCCCGTAGCCGTTATCATCACCTTCTATATGACATATTTGATGTGTTCTTGTTTATTGTCTATTTCTCCTTATTGAAATAGAAACTCTAGGCAGTCAGGGGCTTTTCATCTCTTTCATTCACTGTTCCATTCCCAGAGCTCAAAACAGTACTTGGCACATGGAGGCACTGAGTAAATGCTTGTTGAGTGAATGAATGAATGAATGAATACATGAATGAATGAACACACTCATCCTTGGACCTTTGGGCTGTTACTTTTCATTGGTCCCCTTTCTATGAGTCTCAGATGTACCTCATCCTTGGGCAAGTCTTTTCCTGCCTTTCTTCTCTGCAAGGCTTTTTTTTCTGTGTGTGTGTGTTTTTTTTTTCTTTCTTTCTTTCTTTCTTTTTTCTTTTTCTTTTTCTTTTCTTTCTTTCTTTTTTTTTTTTTGGAGACAGAGTCTTGCTCTGTCGCCCAGGCTGGAGTGCAGTGGCGCGATGTTGGCTCACTGCAACCTCCGCCTCCCAGGTTCAAGCAATTCTTGTGCCTCAGTCTCCTGAGTAGTTGGGACTACAGACGTGTGCCACCACGCCCGGTTAATTTTTTGCATTTTTAGTAGAGACGGAGTTTCACCATGTTGCCCAGGCAGGTCTTGAATGCCTGAGCTCAGGTGATCCTCCTGCCTCGGCCTCTCAAAGTGCTGGGATTACAGGTGTGAACCATCACGCCTGGCCTCTGGAAGGCTTCTTGTCTGAGACTTGTCTGCTCACTGCCCTGGGTCTGACTCCTTCTCCATTGAGCTCCTGATTCTGCTCTGGGCAGGCCCCGGACAGCTGATGTGCCCAGTATCACTCCCCTCCCTTCATCCCCTTGGTCCCTGCCCAATGCTGGGCCCTCGACCTCTTGCATAATAGCTCTTCTCCAGGTTCCTGTGTGCCCCATCCCTACATTTCTTTCACGCTCTTGCCCATGGCTCAGCCCCTCCTATTGGCCTGAAGCTGTCTTCTGCTGCTTCTGTTTCCTGGTGCTCTCTCCCTTTAGAGATCTCTTCCTTCAGTCTCCTCAATCCAAAATCAGCGAGAAAAAGCCCAATAGTCAGGTGCATGGATTAGTTAAGGAAGAAGAAAAAAAGCAATAAAAGAGGAGAAAAAGAATAAAGTTCAAGCCAGGCGTGGTGGCTCAAGCCTGTAATCCCAGTACTTTGGGAAGCTGAGGCGGGTGGATCACTTGAGGTCAGGAGTTCGAGACCAGCTTGGCCAACATGGTGAAACCCTGTCTCTACTAAAAATACAAAACTTAGCCGGGCGTGGTGGTGTGTGCCTGTAATCTCATCTACTCGGGAGGCTGGGGCAGGAGAATCGTTTGAACCCAGGAGGTGGAGGTTGCAGTGAGCCGAGATTGTGTCACTGCACTCCAGCCTGGATGACAAAGCGAGATATTGTCCGGTGCAGTTTCTCCCCTGTGGTGTCACCTCTGCTGATGGCCCAATCATTCTCCTGGGCATTCAAGCTGCAAATCACCATCATCATTGGTGTCCCCATCCCTGAGTGGTAATGTTGGATCACCTCTTTGGTGGCTCTGTGACTGTCCTCTCTTGGCTATTCTCGTGCCAGTGTGCTACTTCAGACATTGCTCATCCTTCCCCTGGGAGACCCCAAAAACTGTCAGATGGGGCCCTCTGCAGCCAACATGAGCCTGCTGGAACAAAATTGGACCCAATTACCCTGTATTAGTGGGAGTCTAGCCAAGAGAAGAGAAACCACTTCAGATATTTAAATATAAGGAATTGAATCCTGGAAACTGGATTCACAGATGCTTGAGAAGCTGAAAAGCCAAATAGGGGGCAGTGAGGTCCCCTATAACCTAGAGGTTAGCTATGGCAGCTAGCATCCCTTAGGGTTGGAGGGACAAAAGGGAAAGGAAGCCTTAAGGGGACGTGGGAGCTGGAGTCAACTGACGGCAGCTGGAACCACAGACAAGATGCAGGAGAAGAAACTGATGCTGGAGATGCTGCCCAAGGCAAAGGGAATGGGGAGAAATACCCTGATTTCTCCCACTTCCTGCCCTCTGACTCCCACCAGTGTCTCCCATTGGCTGAACCTTGATAGAGGCCACTTGCAAAGGAGCCTGGGAAATGTAGTTTCCTGCTACACCAAGCAGAGCAAGAAAAGGGAAGGAAATGGATCTCAGAAGAGAAAAATGACCGATACTGCCTGGCCAAGAAGCCTTCTGTAGTTCCCCTCTATCCACCAAATAAACTCCAGACTCCTCAGCCTGACTTTCTGCTTGCTCTGGGAACTATTCCTGTTCGCTTTGCTAAGCTTGTCTGCCATTGCCCCTGTGTGCTCTCACTAAAGGTGGATGACGCTGGGACCCTGCTTCTGGCATCTGCCCACCTCTGGACCTTTCCTCACTCAGCATTCTGTACCCAGAGTGCTTTTCCTTCCAGCCAGGCTTGTTGTAATCTCGCCCAGACTTGTACGGCCCAGGTGAAACGCCACCACCTTCATGAAGCCTTCCTGACCAGCACTTCCAGCCCCACCTCCACACAAACAAACGTTCTTTTTATTCTTTCCCAGCACTTCCTGCGTTGATGCCTCGCCTCGCTTCTTCCTGTATCACAGTTATTAATGGGCTTGTCTCAGCTTCCCATTAGACCGCAGGCTTCCTAAAAGGCTTGCTCAAAATGAAGCCTCCACGGCGCCTTGCACCTAGAAAGGGCTCACTGCATTTTAGTTTAATGAATGAACAAATAAGTCGCAAGCAACACATCAGCAGGTTGCAATGCCCAGTCAATGTAGGGGAATTAATTTTGACTTTGGCAATCCATGCCTTGGGGGATGTGACAAGGCCCCGGGAAATGCGAGGTGGGGAGTCGCTCAGGGCGGGGAGCAGATGTTCACATTCTGCTTTGTTATTACTTCAGGTTATTGGTCCAGGTTTTTTCTTTTAGACAGAAAAGAATCCGCCCATGTTTTCATGTTGTTCTCATTGAAATACACCCACAGGCATTGAAACGAACCCGCTGGTGAAGTGCAAGGAGAGAGAGGGTAGCCCGTTCGTTTCTTCACTAAAGTTTGGAGCTGCAGCTTGTGGGCCGGGACTCCCAGGGGCTCCAGTGCAGGAAGCGGAGGGCAGAATGAGGGAGTCGGAGAAACTGGTGGTGAGCATCTCCTTAGGTAAATGCTCGGAGCAGTGGGGGGTTGGGGAGAAGCTTTGGCGCTGGAGCTTTTACAATGTGACTGTGAATTCACGTTTGTAGGAAGCCTTTTTCAAAAGCTTTCCTTTTCCCCTCAGGGAGTTGCAGAGGGTGAGAAGGGTGCGGTGTCGAGCTGGGTGGAAGGCAGAGGTGGCTCGGGCTGGGAACCCCTATTTCAGGCTATTCATTTGTTCGGTGGTTCAGTTCCTTCCTTCCTTCATTTGTTCATTCATACATTGAATAAATGTGAATTGATGATCCATCAGAACGATAAGACTTTTGGAGCCAGTAGTCTAAGTCCTGTATTTGGAAAAGGAAGGCTCAGAAAGGTGTGCTCCAAGTGACCTGCTCCACGTCACACAGCCAGTTACGAGCTGTGGTAAGATTTGAACCTTCATCTCGCGATTCCCAGTCCGGTGATCCCAGGCTTTATGGGGGCTGCTAAGGGGACCCCGGTGGGCCCTTGCCTGGCACACTTTGTTTTAAGCTGGGTTCTTCCAGTGGGTGAAGAAATGTGGCTCCCTCTGAACTCACAACGGAACCTGTCCTCAGTTCCCTGCCCCTGGTGCAGTGCAGGTCTCTGATGGAGCTGCTGCACAGACCGCACTCTGCGCTCAGTGTTTATAAAGCCGTGGCAGCTTGGGGTGTGGACAGGAGTGACCTATGCTGTCTAAACAAACCGCGAGCTTCTGGCGGCCTGCCTGCCTGCCAGGGTGCATGTGACATTCTCTGGCCAAGCGAGGTTGGTTCGACTGGAACTCCTGGCTTTGCTCCTTTTGAGAGTGCAGCAGTGTGTAAATGCAGGTCTGAGCCCTTTAGTGCCCCAGAGGGAGCAGAGGCTGGCTATCATCTAAGATGCAAAGGTACATGGTTTCCCAGCATGTTACTGCCAGCTCCTTCTACCTTCTCCGGGCTGTTCCTTCTTTCTTTCGTTTCTCTTAATCACCAAGGGACAAAGAAGAGACCTGTCGTCCAAAAAATCCGAGCAGATTTCACCTAGCAGAAACCACAGGAACAGGCAGATTTTAGAAAAATGAAGGACTAGCTGCTGCTTTCAAAGACTCTGCCCCTAAATAATGCAACTTCGGTTTGTCATCCCAGATGTGTGTTTGAAAAATCAGGCTTAAGTCTGTCATTTTAAATGGCTTTTTAAATGACACAGAAATTATGCTATTTTTAGGTCAAATACCTTGCAGAAGTTGACATTTTAAGGTTTGGCTATGTGTGAAAACATCCAAAGGGAAATGTGTGCTTTCTCTTTTTTCCAGAAACAATAAACTGGATGAGTGGCCTTAGTTTATGTGTGCACGTTCTTACCTCTCTTGTATTTGCATCTCCAGTGTTTATTGGTGTGATTCTTCAGGCATACACTCAACATGGCAGATGTCACCTGAAGGCCGCCCTTTGGAGATGAGGTCCCCACAAATAAGAGCAGGTCATTAGACTAGAACCGCCTTTGTTCCCTTAACTACGGTGTTTTCTGTCTCCACACAGAGCACACTATATATAAAGCCATAACCATTCAGAGTCACACATGGACTATATAAAGGCACTGCTGAGAGATGAAAGATGTTTTTAACCCCTTCCTCTCAGGCGTCTGTGGCAGCTGCAAGCACTCAGTTTTAGAATGTGCCAAGTTCTGTTCTGGGCTGCTGTGGGGTTGTGGGGGTGGGGGTGGTGGAAGAGGAGGAGGAGGGAGCTGTGAATGAAGCAGCAAGGTGAGAGGAGTGGTTCCTCCACCCCAACCCTCACCCCCTCTTTCTTGCCTCAGTTTAGAGCTGCTGGGAATCCCTCAGGGATAAGGGCGACAACAGAGAAGAAGTGTAACAGCAATGGACAGGACTCGGGCTGTAGAGACAGCCTTCCATAATTTTAGACTGGGTCCCTGTAACCTGCAGTCTCTTCAGGGATGTTAGGGCACTTGAAACCACAGGGTAAAGGTGGCACCGCTTCCTGGAGGATCAATTGTATTGGATTTGAAGTGATTGTCAACGTCGCTTTTCTATACAAACAAGCACAGGGCTCTCTGATAGAATAGAATGTAGATGGACATGAACAGCAATGCCAAACACGGCACATCAAGACGTGCCCATCCTGCTGAGGTGCCACTTTGGGCTGTACCTTGACACCCTTAGAAGGCTGTTAACGCCTTTTGGTGACAAAGATTGAGAAACCCTGCCCCAGGCAGCGTGCGGTTGCTCACGCCTGTAATCCCAGCACTTTGGGAGGCCGAGGCAGGCAAATCACAAGGTCAGGAGTTTGAGACCAGCCTGGCCAATATGGTGAAACCCTGTCTCTACTAAAAATACAAAAATTTGCTGGGCATGGTGGCAGGCGCCTGTACTCCCAGCTGCTCAGGAGGCTGAGGCAGGAGAATCGCTTGAACCTGGGAGATGAAGGTTGCAGTGAGCCGAGATTGCACCATTGCACTCCAGCTTGGGCCATAGAGCAAGACTCCATCTCAGAAAAGAAAGAAAGAAAGGAAGAAAGAAAGAAAGAAAAAAGAAGGAAAGAAAGAAAGAAAGAAGGAAAAAGAAAGAAAGAAAGAAAGAAACCGCCTGGCTCTACTGCTTACTAACTGTGTGACTTGGGGCGAGTTACTCCACCTTTGTGAGCCTCAGTTTCTTCCTCTGTAAAATCAGGCTGGTACCAGCTTCTTCCTTAGAGGGTGTTTGTGAGGATAAAATAAGAAGATGTGCTGGAGTGTCTGGCCCCCAGCCCCTAGAAATGGCTCCATGAGAGCTAGTGATTATTTTGGTTCAGTTGTAGGATATGTGGAAATACTCGACCTGTCAGCCTTTGCTCAGATGGGAATATGCTGTGGCCGAAGTGGGAATTGGCCAAGTCTGCTTGACTGGAGGCTGACATTCTCGTGGCCATCTCTTTTCCAGAAGTGCAGGAAGAGAGAATGGTGTGGGCCTACTGGTCCCAGTATTTTGCCCAGGTGCCTACCCTTGAGAACTCCCAGAACCATGCTCCCCCATTTTTTGCTGACATCCCTGTGGGAAATTCCTTTGGCAATGGAAACCATTCAGTTTGAGCCCAGTCCCTGGCAGGACCCACCATAGCCACTGGGTTTGTGTAACAGCCTCGCTCCTGTGAGGGCACCACTGTGGGGGTACAGAGGATGCCCAGATGGGCAGTGCAGAAAATACTGTCACAACACGCCCTGGGCCCTTAGAGGCAGAGTAGTAAAAACAGCTCAGGCTCCCTCACCCCTGGACTCTGCCCACATCCCACGGCCATGCTGCTCTGCCCATTTCTTCTGCATGACCTATATGGCTGCTTCTGAGATAAGCCATGTTCTGCTTCTGAAACTTGCTGTGCTTGATAATATGTCCCATGCAAGTGGAGAGAGGGGTGGAGGAGCCCAGCTGGACAGGTGTGAGGAAAGGGGAAACTTCTGGTGGAAAACTCTGCCCTGCACTGGACACTGTGGTGCTTTGAAATATATATCCATATGTTTTTTGATACTCTTCCCCTCAGGAGGGAAGCCAGCGGCCATATAGTGAATGTACTCAAGTGGCCTGTGGGGAGCCCCACATGGTGAGGACTGAGGCCTCCTGCCAACAGCCACATGAGGGAGCCATCTTGGAAGCAGATTCCCCAGCCCCAGTTGAGCCTTCAGATGACTGCAACCCTGGCCCACACCTTGGCTGAAACCTCATGAGAGATCTTAAGTCAGAACCACGGAGCCTAGCTACTCCCAGATTCCTGACCCACAGAATCTGTGAGATAATAGCATGTGTGAGTTTAAGCTGCAAAAATTTGAGCTAATTTATTATGAAGTAATAGATAACCTTCTCCTTGTCCTTTAAGATGTCATTTGAAAGTTTCCAAGGCCAGGTGTGGTAGCTCATGCCTGTAATCCCAGCACTGTGGGAAGCCGAGGCAGGTGGATCACTTGAGGCCAGGAGTTTGAGACTAATATGGAGTCTGGCTAATATGGCAAAATCCTGTCTCTACCAAAGAAAAAAAAAAGTTTCAAGGACTTCACTGATGTCTTTCCTTTATTCCTGGCTTATGATGATGTTGGAAGCTTGAAAAAGAAGATGAGAAGATGTGTGGTTTTGGAGTAGGGCAGTAATGCCATGGGCATACACGCCAAGCATTTTCTACTGGTTATGTCACATAAGCATCTCAACCACGCTGTGGGAAGGTATTAATAGTCCCATTTTATAAATGAGAACACTGAGGCTTGGAAAGGTTAAGATCTTTGCTCAAGAATGCCCAGCTAGATTTGCAGCCTGGTTGTTGAGGCAGCAAGCCTGTATTTCTTGATTGATAACAGGCTGTCTCTGTTTGGGAATAAAGCAGCTGGGTCAAGGTTTGAGTTTTGCTTCTGAATAACCCCATGGTGTTTAGCAAGTCACTAATCTGTGGGGCCCTTTTTCTTCTTGAAAGGACCTCTTTCCCATTCCTTGTAGTCAGTGGGGCTGTCAGTTATAGTGCCTCACCCTCCTGTGGCCACAGGAATGGAGCATGTGTCTCTGGCCTGGCCAATCAAATTGTCCTATTCCCTTGATTGTACTGATTGGTTAAGGGATGAGCATGTGATTCTAGACAGGCCGATGAAAATCTTCCTCAGAGTATCTCGGCCACAGCCAATGGGGAGGGAGGCTCTTTTTTTTTGTGCTGGGACTGCTAAGCTGGGAGGATGTGAATCTGGTGCTATCTGGGTTGGCAGGTCTGCCTGTCTACAGTGTCAGGTCGAGCCAAGCTATGGAGGAAGGCAGAGCTCTGGATCCACTTGAGCCTCTGAATCCGGCTATCCCTGAAGCCATTCCTCTCCCTTGACTCCTTGGTTACAAGAGTCAGTAAATTCCTACCCCACTTCTTTTTGTCCTTTTTCTGCCCCTTTGGTCTCAGCTAATTTGACTTGGCTTTGTGTTGCTTGCAATACAGTGGGCAAACGTGGGATTTGCCTTTAGCATCTTGGAGCAGCAGAGCGTAGCTCCTCTACATGGTGACCAAGCGTGGCAGGTGCTGTTGGTGCCCTGCTGGCCCATGCTGGGGATCATGGCAGGCTGTTCCCTTACAGGCCAGTGGCTTCCTGCATAGCTCTGCCTGAGGCGTTCTCTGACTCAAGGACCATGCTTAGCCTGCATATGGTGGGGCTGGGGTGGGCTGAAGTAGGCAATTCTAAAATGCCAGGGAATTAATATCCCAGCAACGACCCTCTTCCAATGAGGAATGGAGGTGGATGGATACCTACCCTGGCTCCTTTGCCTCTGGGAACAATCTAGAGGCATGCTCTACACAGTCTCTCTGAAAGTCCCCAGAAGGACTGAGTCAGTCATCCGCAGTGGGAACCCGCTGAACAGAGTACCTTTTGTTGGCTTTCCTCTCTGTCCTGTCTCCTTCCCTACACTCTCACTTGTGATTCCTGGGGTCACCTCCTAAATGAACCTGTACTCAAATCCTTATATCAGGGTCTGCTTTGTGGGGAGCCCTTCTAGGATGTCAGTATCTGGAATTTTGATTTTTCTGGAGCTGACTGATCTGGAGATATCTGTATTAATTGGAAAGGCTGAAATGGCACGATTCAGTCTCAGCAATTTAGTAAGTTCAATATCTCCCATATTGGACATGGGTTTAAGACAAGCAAGAATATCAGGGGTCTGAGACTCCACAAAAATGCAGCAGCCATTTTTGCAGTGGAAGTTGGTGGGGCAAATGGGGTTGGAGCATTTGGGCAATTTGGGGTTGTTTCAGTTTGGTGCTTGGCAGGGTACCTGCATTCTCCCACGCGCCTAGGCTCCAGAAGCATCTTTGTACAGACAGGAGCCAGGAGCACTTCAGATTACAGCCGGAGACATGCCTGGTTTCCAGCCGTTGGTCTTGTTTGCCTTTCCCTCTGCCTTTGTTATCGCTCCTTCCTTTCGCTACTCTCATTTAGTTATGTTTAAACACGTCCTGTGTCGCCACCTCAGCGGAGAGGCTGGAGAGCCTGTGACAGTGTGGCTTCCACTTCATCTTCCCCTGCAAGGCCTTGAGCTCCTAGGCTCAGTGACAGTTTTCCCTGGGCCCCAGCGAAGAGTTGCATCTGTTGGTGGGGGCATAGTTGGCTGGCACAGCTTAGCCTCGCGTCTGCTTTCTCTTCTCCCCGGCAGCTCCCGGAGACTCCCAGTGGGTCCTCCCTGATCCTCCTCCCCTTCTTCCTGGTCACTTCCGCAGTGGCATCTGGGCCACAGACATTGTTTTCCCCTAATTGCATTTCAGCCGAGGAGAGCTATGCTAATAGAGGGACTGCAGGAGAGGGGCCTGGCGGAGCTTGGCAGAGTGGCTGCAGCTTCTGCACAGGACTTTGAGAAAAAAGAAAAGGTTCATAAGGGGTACCACTGCCCCCTTCCCACTCTAAGGGCATGTGCCACTCTAAGGGGAAAGGGGCAGTGGTACCCCTAATAAACCTTTTGTGGTACCCCTACTGAGCCTCTTTTCTGTATTTTTTTCTTTTTCCTTGAGATATAAAGATGAGCTTCCAGTGTACTAAATGTGCAGCTTGATACATTTTTTTTGTTTGTTTGAGACGGAGTCTTACTCGGTCGCCCAGGCTGGAGTGCAGTGGTGCGATCTCGGCTCACTGCAAACTCCGCCTCCCGGGTTCAAGCAATACTCCTGCCTCAGCCTCCCTAGTAGTTGGGATTACAGGAGTCCACCACTACGCCCAGCTAATTTTGGTATTTTTAGTAGAGACGGGGTTTCACCATGTTGGCCAGGCTGGTCTTAAACTCCTGACCTCAGATGATCGGGCCACCTTAGCCTCCCAAAGTGTTGGGATTACAGGCATGAACCGCTGCGCCCAGCCGATAAATTTTTACATATGTCTATACCTCTGATAAAAATCATATTAGAGAACTTGCCCATCATTCCAGAAGGTTCCCTGGTGCCCTTTCTTGTTAGTACTCCCACCCGCAGAGGCAACCACTATTCCTCTATCACCATAGACCTGTATCACCATAGACTGAGTGCCAGCTTTTTAACTGTAAAATGGAATCATCCAGCACTGTTTGCTTCTGTGTCCGGGTTTTTTTGTTTTTTTTTTTCAAAGACTGGGTCTTGCTCTGTTACCCAGGCTGGAGTGCAGTGGTACAATCACGGCTCACTACAGCCTTTACCTCCTGAGCTCAAGTGATCCTCCCACTTCAACCTCCTGAGTAACTGAAACTATGGGCGTGTGCCACCATGCCCAGCTAATTCGAAAAGTTTTTTGTAGAGAGCATCTTTCTTTATTGCCCAGGCTGGTCTCAAGCTCCTGGCCTCCAGCGCTCTTCCCATCTTAGCTTCCTAAGGTGCTGGGATGATAGGCGTGAGCCACTGCCCCTGTCCTTGGGTCTAGCTCCTTTTACCCCACATCATCTCTGTGAGTGTGAGTTGTGCTGTGTGTCACCATAGTCTTCCTCCCGTTTTTTGTTGAGGTTTTGTTTCATTCCATTCCTCACCACCAATGGGCTGAAAGTTAAGGCCCTGCAGGGGATACAAAGCCAGTGACATGCAGATCCAGTTTTGCCCCTATCCACAACCCAGGAGGCAGGCACCTCCGCTCCCAACACCGGGAGGCCCATCTATCAATTCCGCCAAACCCTGGCTCAGGAGGTTGATGCAGCCGTGGCATCGGATTCCTTGTCTATTCCAAGCTGCCAGGGCCAGTAACCTTGGGTTGGAAGCTTTGCTGACTTCTTAGGACGCAGGAGGAGCCTGGAGCAGTCCCAGCTATGGGGTGGGGCTTGGAAATAATAAGTTGTGATTTACAAACGTGCCTATGGTGGCAGAAGAGAAAAGTCACTGAGGTCTGGTGACTCTTCCACCACAGAGAAGCCTTTCTTTTCCTTCCTGGATTCTTATGGCGGCCCCTGACAGCTGCCCCGTGCAGAGTCTCCTTTCCTTTGATTCATCAGCTCGCTGCCGTCAGCCCAGCTCCCAGGGCCTGCTTTTGTTCTGCCACTCCTTGGCTCACAAACCTTCAGTGGCTCCCTACTCCCTGCTCAAGCCTGCACTCCTCCTGACATTGAATTAAGAACCTCCAGAGGCTGAACCGACCGGCTCTCCCTTTCTGTTCTGCCGTTACTCTTGGGTGGAAGCTACCTCCCTTTTTGAGCAGCTGAGACTCTGAGCTGGGATTGTGTTGGCGAGTGTGATCTAGTTCGTTCTCTGCTTTTGACCTGCTGATCTTAGGAGCTCCTCTTTTCCATTCCACTTCTTCACAAGGAGTCTGGCTAGCCCAGTCTGCCGTGTGTAGCCTTGGTTCCTAGTATCACGTCATGCACCAAGAGGCCTGCTCCAGATCCAGCCATCATGACTTCACTCCAGGCCGTGAGAGGGAGGAAAGGGAAGGAGGAGGTGCTGCCTCCCTTCAGGATTAATAATAATAATAATAATAATAACAATAATAATAATAATAATAGCAGCAAATCCCTATGCATCATTTACTGTGTGCCGATTGCTGTTTCAAGTGCACTTGGGCTAGGTGCGGTGGCTATAATCCCAGCATTTCTGGAAGCTGAGGCCGGAGGATCAGTTGAGGCCAGGAGTTCATGACCAGCTTGGGCAACATAGTGAGACCCCATTTCTACACAAAATTTAAACAAATTCACTAGATGTGGCGGTGTGTGCCTATAGTCTCAGCTACTCAGGAGGTTGAGGTGGGAGGATTGCTTGAGCCCAGGAGTTGGAGGCTGCAGTGAACTCTGATTGTGCCACTGCACTGCAGCCTGGGTGACAGAGTGAGATCCTGTCTCAAAAGCAAAACAAAACAACCCTTCCCTGCAAAAAACAAAAACAAAAAAACAAAACCCCAAAAAACAAAAACAAACAAACCAAACAATCCCCCTGCAAAAACCCCCCAAAAAACAAAGAAAAACCAAGTGCACTTAATTCTCATGTAACGCTATGAAGTAGCTCCTATTATTAGCCCCATTTCACAAATGAGGAAAGGAAGGCACAGAGAGGTTAAGTAACTTGGGCAGATCACATAGCTAGGAAGTGGTTGAGCCAAGATTTGAATTCAGACAGTCTCATGCCAGTGTCTGGGCTCACAAGCCCTCTGTTGTGCTCCTCACTTCCCAGGAGTGATAGTACACTCCTGGGATAATACACTCCTTTTACAACTCAGTGACCAGAACTTGGACCCTACCTACTTGCAAAGGAGCCTGTAAATGTAGTCTTTGTTCAAGGTGGCTATATACGCAGGTAAAATTTGGGAGTAATCCAACTGAGGAAGAAGGCAGAGCAGATCAGTCTCTGACCCAGATGGCTATTGTCATTTACTGCATGGCCTTGTTTATTCAGTTAGACCACAAGCTTCTTGAAGTTGGGCTCCTAGTTCTCAAGAAGGTGTCTCATGGGGACCCTGAGTGGGAAATGGCCTCCTTTTCTTGCTGTTGATTTTTTTTTGAGATGGAGTCTTGCTCTGTTGCCCAGGCTGGAGTTCTATGGCGCCATCTTGGTTCACTGCAACCTCCGCCTCCCAGGTTCAAGCAATTCTCCTGCCTCAGCCTCCTGAGTAGCTGGGATCATAGGCATGCACCACCAAGCCTGGCTAATTTTTGTATTTTTAGTAGAGACGGGGTTTTACCATGTTGGCAAGGCTGGTCTCGACCTCCTGACCTCAGGTGATCTGGCCATCTCGGCCTCCCAAGATGCTGGGATTATAGGCGTGAGCCACCGTGCCCAGCTGTTGACTTTGAATCCGAAGCAGCTCCTTCTGTGACCCAGAATAACCCCACGGCAAGGATGACTTCATAATCAGTGAGCTGATAGTCTGCGTTTCATTTCGTTTCTTTTCTTTTTCTTTTCTTTTCTTTTTTTTTTTTTTGAGATGGAGTCTTGCTCTGTCGCCCAGGCTGTGCAGTGGCATGATCTGGGCTCACTGCAACCTCTGTCTCCTGGGTTCAAGTGATTGTCTTGTCCCAGCCTTCCAAGTAGCTGGGACTACATACGTGTGCCACCATGCCCAGCTAATTTTTGTATTTTTAGTAGAGACGGGTTTTCACTATGTTGGCCACGCTGGTCTTGAACTCCTGATCTCAGGTGATCCACCTGCCTTGGCCTCCCAAAGTGGTGGCATAACAGGCATGAGCCACTGCGCCCGGCCGGCAGTCTGCGTTTCTGTGTGAAAGGTCCCATGTATGGAATGTCAGTAGAGTGTCTATGATGACCCTTTTCATTTTGAAACTGTCTCTTGACTTGGCTTCCAGGACTCCACTGTGTCTGGGTTTCCCTCAGGGGCCTCAGCGGCTCCCTCTTTGTCTCTCTTCCTTGACCTCCTCCTTGGCCAACCTCTATGAGTTGATCTGTCGTAGGGCTCAGTCCTTGGGCCCTTGTGTTCCTATCTTGGCCTCTCTCTCCCGATGATCTCATTTCCTCTCATTTATTTTTGAGGCAGAGTCTGGCTCTGTTGCCCAGGCTGGAGTACAGTGGTGCAATCACAGCTCACTGCAACCTTGACCTCCTGAGCTTCTGTGATCCTCCCTTCTCAGCCTCCTGAGTAACTGGGACCACAGGCACGTGCCACCACAACCAACTAATTTTTTTATTTTTCTGTAGCGATGGGGTCTCCCTATGTTGCCCAGGCTCTGTCATGGCTTTTAAAATGCTGTCCATTTACTAATCACTGGAGACCAGACCTCTTCCCAGAATTTCAAATGCCACAGCCTATCTGCCTACTGACATCCCATGCGGTGGTTTCACTGGTGTCACAAACTCCACATGTCCAAAGTGGAACACCTGATCTCCACACCCCCAGCCCTAACCTACTTCTCTAGTGTTTCCCACCATAGTCGATGGCTTCTCCAGCCCTCCAGTGGCTCCTTCTAGAAACCTGGGGGCCATCCTTGATACCTTATTCAACTCAGCTCTAATCCCTGACCATCTTACCTGCAGCAAATCTCTCAAGCCCATTCACTCATCGCCATGGCCATTGTCCCTTCCTCATCCAGTCCCCCTCCTCTCTCTCCAGAACCACTGTATCAGCCAGTCACTTGGTCTCCTACATTTACTCCTCCAATCCATTCTCCACAGTGCAGCATGAGAGACCTCGAAAAACTGATAAGCAAAGGCAAATCTGATCATTCGCTTTCCTGCCCACTGCTCTTCAGTGACTCCCCAGTGCATGTGCATAGCATGCCCACGTGGCCCATAAAATCTAGGTGCTCTAGGTCCTCCCTGCCTTTTCAATCACATCTTCAGCTTTGTTCCAGTTACAGCTGCTGTAGAGCAAAGCACCCCAAACTTAGCAGCATAAAACCACCACCATTTTCTTATGCTCACAGATTTTATGGGCTAGGAATTTGCACAGGGCATCATGGGAACAACTTATCCCTGCTCCATGATGTCCAGGGCTTCAGCTGGAAGCCTCGAAGGCTGGGGACTGGGGCCATCCTAAGGCTTGTGCACTCACATGGCAGGCACATCACACGGGATGACTTGAAGACTAGGGCTGCTGATTAGAGCACCTACGCTGACCTCTCCGTTTGTGTTGGGCTTCCTCACAGCATAGCAGCTTCAGAGCAGTTATATTTCTTTAGTGGTGGCCCAGGGACCCAAGCACCTATGTTCCAGCAAAAAAGGTCCAAGCTGATTTTCCTTTCTGACCTAGCCTTGAAAGTCGGCCAGGCACAATGACTCACGCCTGTAATCCCAGCACTTTGGGAGGCTGAGGTGGCCAGATCACCTGAGGTCAGGAGTTCGAGACTAGTTTGGCCAACATGTTGAAACCCCATATCTACTAAAAATACAAAAATGAGCCAGGCATGGTGGCACACACCTGTAATCCCAGCTACTCGGGGAGGCTGAGACAGGAGAATTTCTTGAACCTGGGATGCGGAGGTTGCAGTGAGCCAAGATTGTGCCACTGCACTCCAGCCTGGGTGACAGAACAAGACTCTGTCTCAAAAAAAAAAAAAAAAAAAAAAAAAATCGCATGGTGTCACTTCCACTTGGATTCAAGGGAAGGGGACATAGACCCCCACTCTTCATTGGAGGAAGAATGCCAAAGTCACATTGTGGAAGAATGTGCTTTCAAAGACACCCCCTGCCACATGTCCCTTCCTCCTTGCTCTCTTGGCCCCTGGTACTCTGGCTTTTTTGTTAGTCTCCTCAAAGTTCCAAACTTTTTCCTTCCTCTGCCACTCTGCATCTGCTATTCTCCCTTTTCTCCCCCTGGCTAGCTGTAGCTCCTGGCTGAAATGTCAATGCCACCCACCATCTGAAGCAGGTCCCTGTTCTATTCCTCCATATTCCTCCATTGTTTCCATGACTATTCCATCATACTTTCCATAGCTTCTAATTGTAGGTGCTTTTGCATGTTTAGTTGTTGAGTTTCTGTCTCCCCCACCATAATGTAAGCTCCACCAGTGTGGGGACCAAGCCTGTTCTATTCACTGCGGTGTCACCAGAGCGGAACATGGGGACTGGCATGCAGAGGAGAAACCTTTAGAGTCTTCAGGCAAGTTTTGGGGAAGAACTGTCCACAGGCTATGACCAGTTATGGGGGGCACTCTACACCTGGCCTATCTCAGGGGATGGAGTGGTTTTTTTGGGGGTGTAATGGGGAGGATGAGCTGAAAAGGAGATAATCACACGAGAGGCAGTGTCTGTCTCAGTTCTGGTCCCTCCCTCTGTGGTTGGTGATGCCAACACACCCAGGCAGCCTGCGCTGTGCCTGCTCCCCTCCCCAGCCCCTCTGCACCTTTCCATCGGGCTCATTCACTTTGGCCTCCCTGATCCACCATTGCTTTGTATCCATTGGATCTCCTGCTAGGCACACCTTTCTTATTCCCCCACTAGTAAACTCCAGAACTTTCCTGGCCCTCCCAAGGCTGCATTAGGCTGCCCTGCACCTTCCTTCCTTATCTATTCATGCATATGCTCACTGGCTTGGAGGCTTTTTGAAGACAAGGTCAGGACCCATGGCAAGCCCCATAAATGGTGGGTGATAGATGGGCCACACTGTCTGGGTGGTGCTCAGGCTGTCCCCAGCCCCTCAGCTCTGCTGTGGGCGGGACCTTTGTTTTGGAGATCAGTCCTGGGCCCCCTGTAGGCTTTGGGTGGGCTAGGTGGGGGAGGAGGATCTGGAAGCCAAGTCAGTCTTCCAGTGGGGGGCCTGGCCTTATTAGAATGCCTTCATCTTGACTCAGACCGGAAGTCGCTCGTTCCTGCGTAATTGCGTTAAGCTTTTATGACGGGGATCTGGGCGGCTTGCAGCAGCATTTTGCAGGAGCAGACTGCATTCCTGGTGTCTGGGTTTACCTTCCCTCTCAGTCTGTGGCCTGGAATGCTAGGTCTGTGGACAAGTCCCCTGCCAAGCCCAAGTCTAGCTGTGGGGTCCTCCTGCCTGGCAGTGTACCACTGGCAGTGTGACTTGCCAGGGGTATGTTCATGATTGACTGACTCCTGCCTGCTGGGCAAGAAGGTGGAAGCCTGAGCCAGAAAGATGGCCAGATTCCCCCTTTTCCAGCTGACACCTGGTTTGGGGACACTGACCCAGCCTGCAGGAACCTCCTGGCACACCACTGACTAGGGGGCCCCAGGCCTCTTGACCTGGGCATCACACCCAGGTTCACTCTGTACTTTTTCCCCAGGTACTAAGATGGTTGTTTGCTTCACACACACAGCTGGGGGGTGTGTGTGTGTGTGTGTGCGCGCGCGTGCGTGTGTGTGCGCGTGTGTGTGTGTGTCTATGCAGAGGGCCTTTATTTTTATCTTTCTTTCTTTTTTGTAGAAACCTGTTTCTTGCTATGTTGCCCAGGCTGGTCTTCAATTCCTGGCCTCAAGAAATCCTCCCGCCTCAGCCTCCCAAAGTGCTGAGATTATAAGCATGAGCCACCACATCCAGCTCCTTTCTTTCTTTCTTTCTTTCTTTCTTTCTTTCTTTCTTTCTTTTTTTTTTTTTGAGAAGGAGTCTCACTCTGTCTGGAGTGCAGTGGTACGATCTTGGCTCACTGCAACCTCCGCCTCCTGGGTTAAAGCGATTCTACATGGTGGAACCCTGTCTCTACTAAAAATACAAAAATCAGCCTGGTGTGGTGGTACATGCCTGTAGTCCCAGTTACTTGGGAGGTTGAGGCAGGAGAATTTCTTGAGCCTGGGAGGCGGAAGTTGCAGTGAGCTGAGATTGTGCCACTGCACTCCAGCCTGGGTGACAAAGCCAGATTCTGTCTCAAAAAGAAAAAAAGAAAAAAAAAGAAAGAGGCACGCGCATGCTGCCTGTGAGGATTTAAGCTGGGGCAGCCTCTTTGGAGAACAATTCTACCATATCTGTGCATTTAAATGTGGTCATAGCCTTTGGCCCAGAATTTCTACTTTTAGGTCTGATTCCTTCAAACCAATAGGAGCAGACAGGCATATATCCAGGGACGTTTACAGCGTCATTGTTTTATGACAAAAATTTGGAAGCAACCTATATGTGCAGTAGAAGGGGATGGTTACATAAATAAGCAACATCCATGTCATGAAATACTATTAAAAAGAATAATATGGACTGAGATAGAATGTCCTTCCAGAAATGAAGTGAAAAAAAGCCAATTGCAAATCCATGTATATAGCCTGAGTTCATTTGTACACAATAATCCCTGTGTGTGTTTATTAGCGCAGAGAGAAAGGCCATGAACCCCTTTGGCCAGGCTGCAGGCGTGGTCTTTTATGATGGAGTCTCACTCTGTTGCCCAGGCTGGATTACAGTGGTGCCATCTTGGCTCACTGCAACCTCTGCCTCCCAGGTTTGAGGAATTCTCCTGCCTCAGCCTCCTGAGTAGCTGGGATTACAGGCATGTGCCACCACGCCTGGCTAATTTTTGTATTTTTAGTAGAGATGGGCTTTTACCACGTTTGTCAGGCTGGTCTCGATCTCCTAACCTTGTGATCTGCCCGCCTTGGCCTCCCAAAGTGCTGAGATTACTGGCATGAGCCCCTGCACTGGCTACTTTTTGAATTAAAACAAAACAACATTTAAAAAAATTTACAAAGCAATACATACCCTTTGCAAAAGGCTAAGGAGACAGGGAGAAATAATTATAGTTGTTGTATTTTTTTTTTTTGAGACGGAGTCTTGCTCTGTCGCCCAGGCTGGGGTGCAGTGGCCGGATCTCGGCTCACTGCAAGCTCCGCCTCCTGGGTTTATGCCATTCTCCTGCCTCAGCCTCCCGAGTAGCTGGGACTACAGGCGCCCACCACCTCGCCCGGCTAGTTTTTTGTATTTTTTAGTAGAGATGGGGTTTCACTGTGTTAGCCAGGATGGTCTCGATCTCCTGACCTTGTGATCCACCCGTCTCGGCCTCCCAAAGTGCTGGGATTACAGGCTTGAGCCACCGCGCCCGGCCGGTTGTTGTATTTATTGATTCTGTTACAAGTTGCATATCCCTTATCCTAAATCCTGGGATCAGAAGTGTTTTGGATTTTGGATTTTTTTTTTTTTTTGATTTTGGAATATACGCATATGCATGATGACATATCTTGGGTTTGGGGCCCAAGTTTAAACACAAAGTTTATTAATGTTTCATATATACCTTACATGAATAGCCTGAAGGTAATTTTATACAATATTATTAATAATTTTGTTCACGAAACAAAGTTTTGATGGTCTTTTGACTGTGAGCCATCACGTGGGGTCAGGTGTAGAATTTCCTACTTGTGGTGTCATGTTGGCATTCAGAAAGTTTTGGACGTTGGAGCATTTCAGATTTTTGGTAAATGCTCAGCCTCTACTAACATGTGCCTGGCACTGTTCTGAGATCTTGATATGTATAATCTCACTTAATCTTCACAATATAGTACACTGAGAAGAATGACGGTCCCATTTTACAGGTGAAGAAACTGAGTAACTGAGAGACTAGCTAACCTGCCCTAAATCACACAGCTAGTAAGAGGAGAGCTAGGATAGAGGCTAATCAAAGTCACCCATAACCCCATTTTTCCTAGAGATGGCCACTGTTAAGATCTTAGTATTTGATAACCGTGTTATGCATATACGTGAGTGTGTTTGTGTATGCACATATACGAGGACCTTTAATTACAGATATGTGACAAAATCTCATCCCATGACAATTTCCTCCTTCCTCTTTTTCCTCTTTCTTGGTTTGGCTTTGATTGGGACTTTTTCCCCTACTTTTGGGGGATTTTCCAGGACACCTCTGGAGAGTCTCCTCTGTGCAGATCAGGAAGCCAGGCCCTTGAGTAAAAAAGAAGGCCTTTGCTGAAGCAGAGGAAATCAGGAAGACCACCTGATGGCAACGTTCTTGGAGGGAAAGGACCCCCAGAGGTGACACGCAGGTAGGAAGCACGAAAGTTGACAGGCCATGGAGGTTAGTGGGTGACTTGGCCAAAGATGCTACCCCTGGCTTCTTCGATGCTGCAGGGACCAGGCCTGTGTTCAGTTAGGCTGAGTTGAACCCCGTGACCATTTTGAAAAAAGGGCTGTGGACAGAGTAATAGAGAACGTGTTCTGGATACAGAAGCCAGGAAGTCATCTCAGCTTTGAGGAGGGCTGGCCAGGGGCCAGAGTTCAGGGGAGCACCGACCCCGGGCTTGCCGAGCATCCAAGATCTCTAGGCCTGCCCTCGACCCCCCAAGCCCTTGTTCTCACTCCACCCCACCCCACCCCGGCCCCTCACCTTCCATAGCTGCACACTCCTCATTGTTCAGGAACAAAGGCAGTTCAGATTTTTGAAAAAGAAGAAGAAAAAATAAACTCCGCAGAACTCTTCCTGCTTGTAAGTGAGCGGTTGACTCTGGCCCCCGAGTTGAGGAGTCATGCAGGCCCCGGTGGTGGTGGTGGCGGGAGGCGGTTGAGGGGGCGGGCCCTGGGACAGCTTAGCTGGAAGGGAGCGGGGGCAGGGAGGTGCAGCAAGATGGGAACCGTTGGTGATTTATGGCACCAATAAGCACAATGGCTGAGTCTTGTGGTTTCCCCTCAAGATGTGTCTGAGCACAGCCCCCTCGGAGCATCACCTGTGTGTGCTGAGGTCAGGAGCCCAGCGTCTCTGCACTCCACTAATGGGTGCCCCTCCCCGCTGGGGGCTCAGGGAGAGCCTCTACCTGGGTCTGAAAGGAGAGGGGAAGAGGTAGAGGCATGATGTGGATGCTTCAATCAGGAAGGTGCAGGGGGACGAGTTGGTGAGCAGAAGGGTCTGGCTTCCTCTTAGGGACAGAGCCCAAGACGCATAGACTGGGAGGGTATTTTGGAGAATCACTCGGTGAGTAGATTACATTTTGGCAGCCGTCTTGCTGCTTTGAACTTCAGCCAGCCCGCCCCGGATTGTCCCAGGCTCGAATTCTGGGGTGCTGGAGGTATCAACATTTGTTGAGTGTCTACTATGTGCTGGGCACTGGGCTAAACCCTGAACACTTCACTTCTGTTCTTTAAACTTTACAATGCCACCCTGCATAAGTATTACTATTAGTTTCATTTTTCAGATAAGGAAAGTGAAGCCCAGAGAGCTCAAATAGCTTACCCAAAGTCCACAGCTAGTAGACAGCAGAACTAGGATTCAAACATAAATTTGTCCACATCTTGAACCTTTGCTTTTAAATGCCACCCCTGAGGGATCTCGAATTATCTTAAGAACCAAGGAACCCTAGTATGCTTCAACGCTTAAGGATTGAGTTTGCTAAGGGGCAGGCTTTGCAGAGGCGGTTGGGTGGGGTGGGGGACAAAGAGGACACGGAAGCAGGTCTCCAGAAGCCCTCCAAAGTGAACCTAGACTACTCTCTAAACAGCAGACTGTTTCCAAAGCCTGTGCAGTCTGGGGTCCACTATGACCAATTGATCTTCTGCTGGTAGGCAATTGGCACACTCACCTTGAGGACTAAGACATTTTTCTTTCTGAAAGTTTGACTGCAGGGCTAACTCCATCTGGCCTGTTGGCTTCCAGTGCTGTTCCTGACTACAGAGAGAGAGAGAGAGAGAGAGAGAAAGAGAGAGAGAGAGAATGCAACGTTGACCTGTAAGCTAGCAGATGTCAAAGTTCTGGCTTTCTATCATGGACTTCAGCCTTGGCCGCTTTCAGCTGTCAGGGTCACTCAGAAGCTCATCTTTTTTTGGCCATTTGTTGGGCAAAGAGTGACCAGGCAGATGGTTCTCCTGGGCACAGGTGACTGTCCTGCCCCTTTCCCCTCCCCCACCCTCCAGTAGGCTCCTGTGTGTCTTACCCCTCCCTCCGCAGCCAGGCACTGAGCAGAGATGTTTCGCTCTCCTCTAGGAGCTCAGGTGCTAGAAACAGTACAACCTTCGCTTGAGGGAAACGCGGAACCAGCCTGAATGGAAATGTCAAGAATCCCAGTGCCCGTTACTTCCCTCCTGCTAGTGCCATTTTAGCAGCTTGAGCCTTCCCCTGTGGGCTTGCTGGGGCAGGTCAGGAGAGTCTCCTGCCAGTGCTGGGCCACCGGCTCCTGGCAGGCTGGAGAGACCTGGCCCTGCAGGCAGTCTGCACGGCTGCCTAAGAAGGCTGTTCCCTGGCTGCCTGGGCTCCTCCAGGCAGTACCAGCACACTCTCCGGTGGCATGAGTGAGGTCCTCTCTGTGTGGGGAGTTACAGGCAGGCCCTACTGACTGCAGGCCCTTTTTTTTTTTTCCATTCACTGGCTGCTCTCTGCACCCCAGGTCCACACCGGCAAAACCTTGGCATGATGGCACTGGGGGGTGGAGGGTTGTACAGCCACAGGTTCTTCCTGGGAGGGCCTGGCTGGAGGAGAGTCACTGGATCCCCTGCAGTTGAGTCTGTTCCTCTTGGAGAGCTTAGTGATGTCCCCACAGTCAGTGGCCTCCAGAATGTGGAAGGGAAAGAGCCATGGAAGAGGCTGCCCGCCTCCTGGTGATGGCTCAGAGAAGGGGCGCTCCCCAGGGCCTGGCCACCACCAGCCGCACGAGCCCCAAATGGACATACACAGGTTTGTTTTTCATCCGTGACTGAGAGGTTTTCAGACCCCTTTGGCACGAAGATTTCCCTGGCTCTCAGTAAACCAACACTCTGGGGTGTGACAGACCTAAGCGACTGGCATATACAAGGCCCAGGCTATACAGAGCCACCAGGAGGCCCACCAGTAGGCAGGCTGGCAAGGCTGGGTGACAGCATGAATTTTGGAGTCCGATGGAACTGGATTCAAATTTTGGCTCCATACTTTTGTGAGTTATTTTCCTTCCCGGCTCCCCAGTCTTCTGGTCTGGAAAATGGGGACAATAGGAGATTCCTTCCCGGGTTACTGGGAGACTTCAATTGGATAGCACTTGTAAGAGCTGAGGCTGGGCCCCTGTAATCCCAGCACTTTGGGAGGCCAAGGCAGGAGAATTGCTTGAGCCCAGGAGTTTGAGACCGATCTCAACATAGCAAGACACCATCTCATGTTTTTTTTGTTTTTAAATTTAAATTTTTTTTTTTTTTTTTTTTGAGAGGGAGTCTCACACTCTCTCCCAGGTTGGAGTGCAGTGGCGTGATCTTGGCTCACTGCAACCTCCATCTCCTGGGTTCAAGCAATTCTCCCACCTCAGCCTCCCGAGTAGCAGAGATTACAGGTGTCTGCTACCATACCCAGCTAATTTTTGTATTTTAGTAGAGATGGGATCTCACCATGTTGAGCAGGTTGGTCTTGAACTTCTGACCTCAAATGATCCGACGGCCTTGGCCTCCCAAAGTGCTGGGATTACAGGCGTGAGCCACCATGCCTGGCTGTCATCTTTTTTTTTTTTTTTTTAAATAGAGCTGGGCGCAATGCCAGCCACATGGCAAGTGCTCAGGGATGTAGCTGCTGTGACTCTTTCTGGGTGCTTTGTCTCTCATCCTTGGCAAGTACTTCCTCCTTGCTCTTCCTTGTTTGCCCACCATCTTTCTTCAGGTGCAAGGTGTTCTCAGGCAGCCACAGATGTTGGGAGAGAACTTATCTGATAAATTTATTCTTAACCGGCAACAGGGTCTGAAAGTGTTAGTGTCGGGAGTATTTGCTTTTTTTTTTCCTGAGACAGGGTCTTGCTCTGTTACCCAGGCTGGAGTGCAGTGGCTCGATCTCGGCTCACTGCAACCTCCACCTCCCGGGTTCAAGCGATCCTCCCACCTCAGCCTCCCAAGTAGCTGGGCCTACAGGCATGTGCCACCACATTCAGCTACTTTTTTGTGTTTTTAGTAGAGACAGGGTTTCACCATGTTGCCCAGGCTGGTCTTGAACTCCTGACCTCAAGAGATCCTCCCACCTCGGCCTTCTAAAGTGCTGGGATTACAGGCGGGGGCCACTGTGCCAGGCCAGGTATTTGCATTTTAACCCACCTCAACCTCATGTGTGGAATTTATTCGTTCAATAAACATTTACTGAGATATTATCTTAGACTAAGCTATTATCACTAAGCCCTCACCATGTGCCCAGCAGACTTGTTATCTGATGTCATCTTTATAACAAGCATTA
This sequence comes from Theropithecus gelada, assembly GCF_003255815.1. NCBI lineage: Eukaryota > Metazoa > Chordata > Mammalia > Primates > Cercopithecidae > Theropithecus > Theropithecus gelada. Next base: position 19,406,649 of record NC_037689.1, read on the forward strand.
GGAAGAAGATTTAGTAATCTTCCCATTTTACAGATGAGGAAGCTGAGGCTCTGAGTCCTGAAGTCTCATAGCTGTGCCCAGATCTAACTGATGCTAGCACCTACTTCTAAGCCACAGGCTCTGAGCTGAGTCCTGGGGCTGCAAAGAGGAATAAACCCATCCCTGACTGCAGCGAACATCCTGTCCACGGTTGGAGACAGGCAAAGAAACCCGATTCCTAATATGCAGCAATAGCAGTAGACATGGGGTTTTGTGGGCACAGAATAGGACATACCAAGGGGCCTTTGGGAACATATGGCTGGGAGCATTAACCCATGTTCTCTATGTGGATCCAAAGTCATACAGAATAGAATTTATTCTCCCACCTTCTGAGGGATCAGCCCACCCATCTAGAATCATTGCCAGAATAGCCTTTCTTTCTCTCTCTCTCTTTTTTTTTTTTTTTTTGAGACAGGGTCTCACTCTGTTTCCCAGGCTGGAGTGCAGTGGTGTGGCTCAAGTGATCCTCCCACTTTAGCCTCCCAAGTAGCTGGGACCACAGACACGAGCCCTTATGCCTGGCTGATTTTTTTTTTATTTGTAGAGATGACATCTCGCTATGTTGCCCAGGCAGATCTTGAACCCCTGGACTCAAGCAATCTTCCTGCTTCAGCCTCCTAACATGCTGAGATTACAGGCGTGGGCCATTGCACCCGGCTGAACAGCCTCTTTCAAATGTCGAATTACTTCAAGGGCATACCTTAGAATCAAGAGATGTTTCTCTATGTTGCCCCCAACTTCCTTTTTTTTTTTTTTTGAGACAGAGTCTCGCTCTGTTGCCCAGCCTGGGGTGCAGTGGCATAATCTCGGCTCACTGCAACTTCCACCTCCCAAGTTCAAGCAATTTTCCTGCCTTAGCCTCCTGAGTAGCTGGGATTACAGACACCTGCCACCACGCCTGGCTAATTTTTGCAATTTTAGTAGAAATAGGGTTTCACCATGTTGCCCAGACTGGTCTTGAACTCCTGACCTCAAGTGATCTGCCTGCCTTGGCCTCCCAAAGTGTTGGGATTACAGACATGAGCTACCATACCCAGCCCCGCCTCCCCCAACTTCTTTTTGTTGTTGTTGAGACAGTGTCTTGCTCTGTCGCCCAGGCGGGAGTGCAGTGGCACGATCTCCGCTCACTGCAACCTCTGCCTCCCAGGTTCAAGCAATTCTCCTGCCTCAGCCTCCCGAGCAGCTGGGATCACAGGCGTGCACCACCATGCCTGGCTAATTTTTGTATTTTTAGTAGAGACAGGGTTTCACCATGTTGGCCAGGCTGGTCTCAAGCTCCTGACCTCAGGTGATCCGCCTGCCTTGGCCTCCCAAAGTGCTGGGGTTACAGGTGTCAGCCACCTCGCCCAGCCTCCCAGCTTCTTATATATGCCTCCCAAGATAATTGAGGCGTATATACAAGGCTATATGTATATGATTATATAAAAATGTGTTCTTTTTAAAAAAGGCAAGTGATAGCACTGTGAGTGGACAGTACAACAGGAGAACAGTGTGTATAGTAAAAATGAGGTCCCCCTCCTGGCTCTGTTTTCCTTCTTGAAGGCTACCTTCAAGAAGTTTCCTTCTTGAAGGCAACTTCTAACACAAGGTTATACACATATGTCCTTTTTAAAAAGGCACATGATGGCGTATCATAAACATACCATAAAATTCCCTATTTCCTGTTTTTTCACTTAACAGTGTAATCTCACCCAACATTCTGCACCAATATCTATAGTTCCATTGCATTCTCTTTAATGGCAGCGTAACATCTTTTATGGGTATGCCAGACTTTGTTTAACCAGTCTCCTATCAATGGATTTTAACTCAGGTTGTTTCTGGTCATTTTAGTTACAAATCATCCTGTCATGAAGATCCCTTTACATAGGTTTTTACTCACATATGGTATACCTGTATACCTTTGTTGGAGAAAAGGGTATGCATTTTAACATGGAAAACCATTAACATATACCTGACTATGTCAAATTCATGCCTAAAATCCCATCCAAAGAAATTAATCACTAAAGGTGAAATCTTGACCATCAGCAAGGGACACCAGTTCCTCAAGTATAGCCTGCCTGCCCGCCTTGAGAGTGGCCTCCCCTTCTTTCCAGTTCCCAAGCCTGAGTACCAGTGAGCAGAGGAAGCTGGGGTACTCTGGCTCCTGAACCCCTCTGAGGAGGGCCCAACTGCGTTCTCTGTGGGCAGAAGTTCCCTCTCTAATCAGTTTTCCCACTGCATTTCATTGGCGGCCAAGAGAGGCTTTCATAACTCTTGCTATCTTTACAATATGTCGTTCAAATTTAAAACATGCTAAAAGGGAGAAAATATTTATAGAATTTTTCTCTGGAAGAAAAAAAAAACCCTACTTTTAAGCCCAGCCAATGACATTTCTGGAAACCACAGAGGGAAAACAGCAACAACTCGCAGAAGATAAAATGGACTAATTACACAACAGATCTCTAATTTAAGAAACTAGCTGCATTCTTCTGTTTTTTTTTTTTTTTTTTTTTTTTTTTTTTTTTTTTTTAGATGACAGAGAATAAAAATACTGGTTTACCAGTTTATTAAAAAAAAAAATCATCCAACAGTTCCTAACCTTCTCTTCTGCAAGATGACATGCATCTGTTCTTGAGTACACATGGTGGGCCTGCTGGCCTCAGTGAGGGCTATAGAAAAGCGTCCCTATGGTGGGGTTTGTTGGCCTGTGAAATAGTTTCCCATGGGAAGAACAGGGATCCTGCTGCCTGAGTTATTTAAATCTTGGAGTCTTCCTTCCTTTTCCAAAGCTCTGGGAGTGTCTCCATGGCCACAGCTGTTGTGGACACCCAGCCTAGTGGCCTGGCTTTGGGGTGGCCGAGGTAGGTCTGTGTTAACTAGTACCTTGCCCTCGCCTCATAATCCAGCCCTCTGAACTGCCACTGGGACCCTAACTGGCCCTTTTCAACAAATACCCCAGGTTTCTAGAATAATTCCTTAGCTACAGGGTGGTCAGCAAAGAGACCAGGGACCCCCTCACTTCTCCCTTATTTCTGTGAATCCCAGCCTGAGCGCTTCCAAACGGGCCACAAAGGGAAGCTTTTCCTAGCTGGAATTTCCAGAAGCCAAAACACGACTGCAGCCAAAACCTCCCGGTGAACTTCGTTTCTGTTTGGATTTTTATGGAACCGGTTTCTCCCAGACACACATCCTGTGGGACCACGCTCCTTCCCCTTCCCTTATTTTTATGTATGAATGGATTATGTTGGCTGTTTAATGGGTTTGCAGCAAACGCAGGCCACCGAGCGCTTTTAATGAGGTCTCTCGCTGGCCAGCCCGTGGCTTTCAGAGGCCTTGAGAGACCCGGAGAGAGGGTCCCCTGGTGCCTGGATGGGATTTGCTCTCTGCTCTCTGCTTGGGAATCTTGGCTACACCAGCGCTACTCTGATTTGCTGGGGGATTTGGGGAAAGTTCTTTAATCTCCCAGGCCTGTAGTGTAGACCTGAGCTAACACCAGCACTGGGGCCTTAGAACCAGCGCAAGGAATCCTTGTGGAAAACAAAGAATAACAGTGAGAAAGGAGCGAGGGGCCCTGAGTGGGGCTGTGCTCGCGGGGAGAAGGATGGTTTCTCTGCGGGCCAGAGCCTAGACCTCAATTCTCAGCATGGAGTTCAGCTGCAGTGGGCTAGGCCTCAGTTTCCCTGGTTTGCCTTTTCTTAGTCAGCTCTGATGTGTTGATTTGTGAACTTATTATCCATCTGCCCAGCACTCAGAGCCAGCAGGCAGGGTGGGGTGACGGAGGGTGGGTGCAGGGAATGCACATCCAAGGGCTCTAGACAGCCCTGGATCTTCCCTTTGAGCTGTAGGGGCCTGAAGAACAGGCCTTCCCTTTTTGGGGAAGATCAAAACTTTCATCTGGAATTGGGGTGCCTCTCTTCCCAGTGACCCACTTTTGCTGGAAATGAACACGCCTTGGTTCTTGTGATTGCTTTCTGGGCTGGCCAGGGCAGAATGGAGAATCGTGGCCCCTCCTGCCTCACCTCTCAGCCTCCTGCTTTGCCTGGAGATGCCTTGTCATCTGCATTCCCAAGGGGCCCTGTTGTCATCGGCTGCCAGGAGGACTGACAGATGAGGCTTCCCCAGCAGTGGGTCCCCACCCTTCTCCCCCAGGGACCCCTTTTATGAAATCTCTCCCAGGACAACCAGGTTGACAGTGGCTATGTGGGGGAAGGCCAGAGATTCCTTGCCTATTGGATTCCACTGGGGCTGGGGGGTGGGGGAAGCCACTGACGCAGTGGGAGCATCCTCCTAGCCCATCTCCACTCCCAGGCCTCTCGGCTGCGTGCCCGATGCTATTCAAATTTGCTCTCCGCAGAACTGCCTGAATGGTCTCTTTAAAATGCACATTGGACTCTGTTATTCCCTCCTGAAAACCGTTTGTGGGCTTTCCAGCGCCTAGAGATGAAGGCCAAGTTCCTTGCGGTGGTTTATCATCCCCTCTCTGAGCTACCTCTCCAGGCTCAATGCTCCTTGCCCTCTGCCGCAGTAACACCAAGCTACCAGTGCGCCCAGTGCACCCCACATGGCTGCCCCCCAATGACTTTCTTTCTTTCTAGAATAATATTGCTCTCCAGCCCCTCCTGACTCGCTCGCAGTCTACTGTCAGGAGGCAGCTTGAGTGTCACCTCCCGAGTCTGTCTATAAATTGTTTAGTCATGAATTCATTCATTTGATTGTTTTTCAGTCAATCAGAGAAATATATAACTGGCAATTACAGCTTTGAATCAGCCTGGAATAGCTTGCCTTAGCCCTCAGGCCTTGCTTGAACCCAGCTAATCGCGAAACTGGAGAGGGGTCCTTTGCGTCAGGGGCCCCACCCTTGCCTCTGCACCCTGCTCTTTGTTTGCCTGGCACACCCACAGATTCCGTACTCCGCCCCCCCCCCCCCCCCCCCCCCCCCCCGCCGTGTCCCGGGTGTAAGGTGTCCTGGTTGCCAAGAGTGAGGGCTGTGCCTCATTTCCTAGTAGTGCAGGCACTTCCCTGCAAGCAGAGGCATCTAACCTGTTGTTTTCACTTTTAGGCTTGGTCTCCTAGATCTTGGGGTCCATCCACTCTTGGGGTCCATGGGCCCAAATGCATAGCTCTGTCTGGGACCTCTTGTCTGAAACACAGCTGCCTCTTCAGCCTCATTGCTCCTTCGGGAATGTTCAGCATGTAGAGCCATGAGGTGGGGTGAGGACACCAAGGGGCCGGATAAACAGAAGAGAAGAGATCCAACGACCTGAGGAAGGCCTGCTGTGAGCCACACTTGAAAAGGTGGCCTTAGATGTCCAGTAGACAGCAGAAACTCAGCGCAGCCTGAACCTGCCCACACACCTGCTCCTCCTTACAGCCTCCTGCAACCCCAGCGGTCCACTGGGCAGTCCAAAACCCATAGCATCATCATCATCATCTTTTTTTTTTTTTTTTTTTTTTTTTTTTTTTGATGGAGTATCCCTCTGTTGCCCAAGCTGGAGTGCAGTGGCGCAACCTCGGCTCACTGCAACTTCTGCCTCCCAGGTTCAAGCGATTCTCCTGCCTCCACCTCCTGAGTAGCTGGAATTGCAAGTGCCCGCCACCACCCCTGGCTAATTTTTGTATTTTTGGTAGAGACGGGGTTTCACCATGTTGGCCAGGCTGGTCTCGAACTCCTGACCTCAGGTGATCCACCTGCCTCAGCCTCCTAAAGTGCTGGGATTACAGGTGTGAGTCATGGCACCTGGCTGCATATGTACCCTTTTTATGGATCTTGTTTTTTGTCTATTCCTCCTCCCATTGGAATGGAAGCCTCAGTGAGAGCAAATATTTCATTCGTTTTGTTCACTATTGTGTCCTTAGTGCCTAGAACAATGCCTGGCACTGAGCAGGCACTTACAAAATATTCACTGGATGAAAGCAAGAATGGATGGATGGATGGATGGAGTGGCTGGTAGGCAGATGCTCCACTGGCCTCTATCTTTCAACCTTCATCTGAAGATGCATAATGCTGGTTGGCCCCTGGTGAGAGACTTGCTCACCATGCCTAGGTCCTCTCGGCATGAGCAGACTCCAAAAGTTCCATGGTCAGTTCTGGAATTTGATTTTTTCCTCCTCAGTGGACTTAAGATGCTCCCTATGTGGACAGTAGAGTGACTGTCCACCATATTCCTTTTCCTCAGACTACAAGCCAGCGTTCATGGCTTTCTCCTTGCTCTGCTGTGGGTCATAACCAGCAGCAGTTCTGCATGACTTACTGCTGGAGCTGTTGCTCTTGGAACATTCTAGAAACCTCATGGGCCCTGGTGAGAGATGGAAAAGCTTTAACTGCAATGTTGGTGCCAGCAGGCCTTGGCGCCCTGTAGAGTGAAAGCGAGAGGGCCTTGATTTTTGACCAGCCTTTGCAGGCTGCCTTAGTGGAGACTTTTGCCTCAACCGAGTGACCACTCAAATTTCAAGATGAAGTGCTCGGTTTACCTGAAGGCATGGTCCTAAGTGACATTCACTGAGCCAGGGTGTGCAGTTTGCATGTCCATAAAATGGGGCCAGTGATATTGACCTTACAAGGTCGTTGTGAGGAATAAATGAGCAATATAAATTGCAAAATCTATAAAAGTGTCTTGTTTTATTATTATTGATGGTGCTGACTCCCAAGGGAGAGCCTGCTTTTCTGTAGGATGGGGCACTTAGAAGACTTCGGTGCCTTCTGGTAAGGTCCTGCAGCTTCTGGAAGCCTCCTCTGCTCACACCTGGGACTTGGGCATGGCTTAACATCCAGTCTTGTATGACTGGAGGGTGGCTTCTCTTTTCTGACGGGCTCTTGGAGTCTCTAGCTGGCTCTTGATGTGGAAATGGTGTGTGGGAAGGGAATGACCATTAACCATTTTTAGACTTTTCATTGTTTTCATTTGTGTCTTCTGGTGTGCTGAGAGTTTATTAACCAGCGAAGGGACTATCAAATCCAAGCCTGCTGCTTCTCACTGAGAAAACAAAAGGAACACAAGGAAGCAGCCTGTAGGGGTGGAGATGGCACTGGTCTGGAAGTCTGGACGTTCGGGTCTAGGTCTCATTTCTCTCCTCCCCTTTGTCAACTTTAGGCATGGCAGGTCACCTTGCTAGGCCACAAGTGCCTGCCTGTAAAGAAGGGAGCTTGGGGTCGATGATCCTGTTCTGAGCTGTTGGTGGTCTTGTAACTATCGCTTTTAAATAATAATCATATCACAGCTGGAAATAAAATTCAGCTGTTGTTCTCTCTTTTCAAAGTGGTTGCCTATCCTTTGGAATTTCTGGGGCATCTCACCTGCAGTCCTTCCAGTATATACCCAAGGCTTCCTCTCTCTCTGCCTGAGGGTATTTTCTAGTCACGGGCATGCCCTTGGCCTGGAAAGCAACAAGGGAGGAACTGCCTCTAGCGTGAACTTTTTTTTTTTTTTTTTTTTTGGAGAGAGACAGCGTCCTTCTCTGCTGCCCAGGCTGTAGTGCAGTGGCACAATCAGCTCACTGCAGCCTTGACCTTCCAGGTGCAGGTGATTCTCCCACCTCAGCCTCCTGAATAGCTGGGACTACAGGTGCATGCCATCATGCCTGGCTAATTTTTGTATTTTCGTAGATATGGGGTCTCCCTATGTTGCCCAGGCTGGTCTTGAACTCCTGGGTTCAAGAAATCCTCCTGCCTCAGCCTCTCTGAGTGCTGGAATTACAGGTGTGAGCTACCGCACCTGGCCTTAGTAGCGAACACTTGATCAATGGGGGATCCATGGGTGCATCAACATCCCATCTTCCTTGCCCTTTGGTGGGATAATTCTGTAGTGCTGTCTCCCAGTGAGGCCCCCTGAGAGCCTGAGCCCCAGTTGCCCACAGAAAACCCCTGCTCCTCAACGCATCTTCTATAGGTGTCTTCCTTACCCATGATCACCTCCTTCTATGGGCTGAAGTGTGTCCTGCCAAATTCATATGCTGAAGCCCTAACCCCAGGACCTCAGAATGTGACTGCGTTTGAAGTTAAGGCCTTTGAAGACATGATTAAGTTAAAATAAGGCAACTAAGGTGGAGCCCTAATCGAAATATGCCTGGTGTCCTTACGAGAAGAGGAAATTTGGACACAAAAAGAGACACCAGGAGAGTGTGCACGGAGGGACAATTGTGTGAAGGGACAGTGAGAAGGCAGCCGTCTGCAAGCTAAGGAGAGAGGCCTCAGAGGAATCTGACTCTGTTGGCACCTTGATCTTGTGCTTCCAGCCTCCAGAACTATGTGAAAACCAATATCTTTTCCTTAACCCACCCAGCCTGTGATATTTTGTTATGGCAGCCTGAACAAACTCATATGCCTCCCAAATAAGCTACCCAGTCCCAAATCATTGACCCAGAGTCTGCTTTTGGGGAGAAAGAAAATTAGGACATTATCAATCAGGGCCAAAAGGTTAGTGCTATGTTAACGTCTGCAGGGCCTTCTTTGGGGCCTTAAAGATCCAGTCTCCAGGGCGGGGTCTGAGAGCAGTTTGTAGAGAAACCAGCTAATCCTCAGTTGGCAGAAAAGGAGACAAAGACTCAGAGACATGAAATAAGTCAAAAACATCGTCATATTCACCTTCTCATTAGGATCTGAAGCTGGTTCACTGAGAGGAGGTGGAATCACGTGGAGAAATGTACGCCAGGAGTCGGGGCTGGGATAATGTGCTTTACGCAGTACATGAATACAAATGCTTTTATTCACGTGAAATTGCTTCAGAATGAAGGGCTGCTCGAAAACTGACCCCTAAATGGAGCATTTTGTGTTACAAAATAAAATTGCATCCCTTCGGCTCTGAGAAAAATGCATATTGCCCTCATCTGAAATGTGGTGATAATTATATGCCACATTATTCATCCTGTGTCATTTCTGGTCACATTCAGCATTTGGCATAGAGGCAATTTAGGGTGTGCTAGAAACAAAAGCAGTCACGCAAAAGGCACGGGGATGTATTCCAGGCAGTCAAGGTAAGTGGTACAGTGCACGGAACTTCAAGGTTCGCTTTCTCCCAGGATGACACAACTGCAATTTCAAATGTTTTCTGTGTAGGAGGACCAACTTTCACATGCGTTTTAGGGAAAAGGAAACCAAGTTAAATAATGCCCCGATATCAAAGCAGCAGGTGTGTGTATGCGTGTGTGTGTATGTGTATGGGTGTGCTTGTGCGTATGTGAGGCCAAGAAAGTCTCTGGCCTGAGAACACTTGGAGGTGAGCAGAGTACTAGTTATTAGTGTAGTAGTGTTAGGAGATTAGTTATAAGTATGTTAATTGTCTGTTGCTATGTAACATATTACCCCCAAAACTTAGCAGCTTAAAACAACAAACATTTATTATTCCTCCCACTGTCTGAGAGTCATGACTCTGGAGTGGCTTAGCTGGGTGGTTCTTGTTCACAATCTCTCCTGAAATGCACTCAAAATGTCAGCCAGGGTTGCAGTCATCTGAAGGCTTGACCGGGGCTGGAGGATCCACTTCCAAGGTGGTTCACTCACACAGCGACTGCAGGAGGCCTCAGAAGATCCTTCTCCAAGCTCATTCATGTGGTTCCTCATCACATGGGTCTCTCCATGGGCTGCTGGTGTCCTCATGACGTGTCAGCTCTTGACCTGAGAGACAGTGAGCCAGAGAGAGCCCAAGACAAAAGTCATAGCCTTTTTAACCTAATCTCAGAAATGCTATCCTATCACTTCTGTTCTTTTTTTTTTTTTTTTTGAGATAGAGTCTTGCTCTGTCACTGATGCAGGAGTGCAGTGGCACAATCTCAGCTCATTGCAACCTCTGCCTCCTGGGTTCAAGTTATTCTCCTGCCTCAGCCTCCCGAGTAGCTGAGATTACAGGTGGCTGCCATCACGCCCTGCTCATTTTTTGTATTTCTGTAGAGATGGGGTCTCCCTATGTTGCCCCGGCTGGTCTCAAACTCTTGGCCTCAAGTGATCCACCCACCTCAGCCTCCCAAAGTGCTGGGATTACAGGCGTGAGCCACCATACCAGGCCTTATTCTATTTGTTAGAAGACAGTTCCTCACTCCAGCCCACACTCAGAGGGAGGGGACCCCACAAGGGTGTGAATACCAGGAGGTAGAGATCATTTGGGGACCATCTTAGAGGCTGCCTGCCACAGGGAGCAGGCCCTTTGTCAGCCTCACTGTCCTAGAAGGTTCTTGGGCCTGAGAAGGTTCCCTATCACTACAAGTGAACGTGGAGAAAAAAAATCACGTGTGGGACTTGGGAGATCTTGGTTCTTGCCCCGACGTTGCCATTTCTAGCCTGTATCTCTCAGAGAAACCTCTCGAAGACTCAGTTTCCCCATCTGTAATATAGGGACAATAACGCTGACCCCACTTGTGAGGCAGGGCTAGTTGGATGACATGAGCTGCATAATGCTACAAGGTAGAAGGAATGACAGTTGGTGACCTCGAGAACATTCCCTTCTGTACCTAACCTGCTGTGCCTGCGGAATTGGAAAACCCGGGACTGAGGACCCAGTGTCTTTCTGCTTATGTGGGTGACAGTTTCCACTGTGGTGCACTTCCCTGGTCACTCCAGCCTCTAGGGGCTTGAGGACCAGAGTGGCAAAAGCCTGAACAGTCATTAAATAACTGACCATTAGCTGGTGCCACTCTGAGGCCCTCAGCCCAACAGTTGACCATCTAACAGTGATCCACAAACCACATCCCTCGAAAGCCAATGCCTGGTCCTTCTCATCTCCTCAGTCTCCGCGGGTCCCCCTGACTCTGTCCTGTCACCTCTTCAATGGCCAGAATGTGCAAGAAAATCCTTTAATAGTTTGGTACTTTCCAATGCTCTTTTCATTTCTGGTTCTAAGTATTTTATATTTCCTCTGCTGAGTAACAAATAAATGAAATTTCCTTTTCGTGCGAGGTCTTGTGGGCCAGAGGTCTTCAGGAGAGGTAGGGAAGGTCCGGCAGCCCCTGTGCAGGACAAGACTGCGGGCCCTGAGTTTGTCTCCTCACTGAGTTGCCAGATGGCACTGGGCAGTCTTGAGCCCCTTTGGAGGGAGGGCTTTGGGTCTTGGGGACAGTTGCCAGTGACCTTGCTGCAACTCCCATCGTGCTCTGGGGTGTGCTGTCCAGGGCAACACTAAAGAAAGCTGGGAGTGACTTGGGAGGCAGAAGAATCTCAGTTCATCCCCAGTTCTGTTGCTTATTAGCTCTGGGGCCAGATGGCAGCTCCCTCTGGACAGGGCTCTGCCTGCCCTGTTCCCTACTGTATCTCCAGTGCCTGCGATTCTTCTTAAATTTAATTTTTAATTAAAGCACAATTTACATACATTGAAATGCACAGAAGGTGTGCAGTTTGATGAGTTCTGGCAAGTATATGCGTCTGTGTGACTACCACCACCACAATCAAGATCTGGAACATTTCCATCACCTGAAAACATTTCCTTGTTCCCTTCCCAGCCTGTCCTCCCTGGTCAGCATAGGCAGCTCCTATTCTGATTTCCCCAGAGGTTAGTTTGATCTCTTCTTGGAGTTCATATAAATGGATCATACAGCATGTGCTCTCTTGCGTTTGGCTCCTTTTGCATGACATAATGTCTTAGGAGATTCATTCACATTGTTGTGAGTATCAGTAGCACATTCCTTTATATTGCTGAGTAGAATTCCATTGTATGGCTATACCACAATTTGTTTATCCATTCATCAGTGGATGGATATTGGAGTTGACTCCAATTTGGAGCAATTACAAATATAGTTTCTTCTTTAAAACATTATTTTAATTGTTTCTGTTTTTAATAGAGACAAGGTCTTGGGCTGGGCGCGGTGGCTCAAGCCTGTAATCCCAGCACTTTGGGAGGCCAAGACGGGTGGATTACGAGGTCAGGAGATCGAGACCATCCTGGCTAACATGGTGAAACCCTGTCTCTACTAAAAAATACAAAAAACTAGCCGGGCGAGGTGGCGGGCGCCTGTAGTCCCAGCTACTCGAGAGGCTGAGGCAGCAGAATGGCGTAAACCCGGGAGGCGGAGCTTGCAGTGAGCTGCGATCCGGCCACTGCACTCCAGCCTGGGCGACAGAGTAAGACTCTGTCTCAAAAAAAAAAAAAAATAGAGACAAGGTCTTGCTATGTTATCCAGGCTGGTCTCGAACTCTTGGCCTCAAGCCATGACCACGCCTCAGCCTCCCAAAGTGCTGGGAGTACAGGTGTGAACCACTGTGCCTGGCCTACAAATGTAGTTTCTATGCACGCGTTCTATGCAAGTGTTTTTATGGACATATGCTCTTATTTTTCTTGGGCAAATACCCAAAAGTAAAATTATTAGGTTGTAGGGTAGTTATATGTTAAACCTTGTGAGAGACTGCCAGGCCGTTGTTCAAAGTGGCGGTGCCATTTTACACTCCTACCTGGCATTGAAGTCTTAAGTGGAAGAACGGAGACACCAGAATGCCAAGAGCTGGTCAGGTGTCCCTGGGTCTGCCCTGGCCCCTGCCAAGGCTAAAGCTTTCTTCTCCAGGCTTCCGATCTATTGTGCCAACCTCCCGTCATCTTCCAGTCAATTCCCTTTTGCCCAAATTAGTCAGAACCTGTTTCTGTTATTTACAATCAAAGAACTGTATGTAACTGATACAGTGCCTGGCACAGAGTAAGTCCTCAACGAACTGCAGTTGTTCTGGTTTGTGTGTGTGTGTGTGTGTGTGTTTTAAGATGGAGTGACACTCTGTCACCCAGGCTGGAGTTCGGTGGTGTGATCTCGGCTCACTGCAGCCTCTATCTCCCGGATTCAAGCGATTCTCCTGCCTCAGCCTCCCAAGTAGCTGGGATTACAGGTGTGTGTGCCATCAAGCTTGGCTAATTTTTGTATTTTTAGTAGAGGTGGGGTTTCACCATATTGGCCAGGCTGGTTTCGAACTCCTGACCTCAAATGATCTGCCCGCCTCAGCCTCCCAAAGTGCTGGGATTACAGGTGTGTGCCACTGCACCTGGCTGAGGCACCACGCCCGGCTGCTCTTGTATTAGTAGTACTATAGAGTCTAAAGTGTCCTGAGGGGAGGGAGAGGGGCAGGGCTAGGCTTTGAGATTCTGTATGTGTATAAAGGAGGAAGATGGGTGCAGTTGCAAAAGGGGAAGAACGATGGGGGAAGTGTTCTAAGATACGTGGATATGCAAATAACATTTGGCCACTCAAGTCTGGGGCAAAGGCGCTTCCCATTTGGTACTTTGGTCTCTTTTAATGCAAATTAGAGAGCTTCAAGAGATGACTGCTCTTTGGGAAGGAGAGAGAGCTTCTGAGGCTCCCTGGGTACCTGTTTGGCCCTCTTCTCATCCCTCAGCAGGCAGGAGGGGGCACGATGGCTCAGGCAGGCCCCACTCCCTAATGCGGTCAGTTTGAGACTTGCCTTAGTGGTGCCTGCTGGAATGTGTGGAAGCACCTGGTGCTTTTGATTTGTGGAATGAGGAAAAGCCCCCACAACTTTTGGACTTCTTTATTTATTTGTTTATTTTTTGAGAGAGAGTCTCGCTCTGTCTCCCAGGCTGAAGTTCAGTGGCACGATCTCAGCTCACTGCAACCTCCACCTCCTGGGTCCAAGTGATTTTCCTGCCTTAGCCTCCCAAGTAGCTGGGACAATAGGCACGCACCACCACACCTGGCTAATTTTTGTATTTTTTGGTAGAGAAGGGGTTTTACTGTGTTGCCCAGGCTGGTCTCGAACTCCTGGCTTCAAGTGATCTGCCCGCTTCAGCCTCCCAAAGTGCGGGGATTACAAGTTTGAGCCACTGTGCCTGGTCGGACTTCTTTTTACTTTTGTACCAATGTGGCCAACATGGACTCTAATCCACTAGAGGGAAAGCCTACTGTCACCAAAACTTTTTTTTTTTTTTTTTTTTGGCATGCATTTTTAAAAGAAAATGAAGGAAAACAGGGTTTCTTGAGGTTCATTTCAGTCCTTTTGGAAAAGTCGGAAGGAAAGTACTGGGAAAGAGAGGAAATTGCTTATGGACATGTGGGCCCTGGAGTGGGAGTCCAGGGATGGGGTGCTATTCTGGGCTCTGCCACTCAGCCCCTGTGTGACAGATGGAGAGGCCCTCCCCTGTCTGGGTCTCAGTTTTCTCCTCTATGAAATGGGGAGCTGACCAGCAGCATCTCTGGGAACTGACATTCTCTGTGTCTATGTTTGCTGCATTGTGGTCACATTGGCTATCTTTGTGCAGGCTGAACGGTATGGAAAGGGCTTGCTAGGATGGTGGATGCTAGCCTGAGTCCCTTGTGCATTTGAGGGGAACTAGTTGTTCTGAACACAGGGACTACATTCAGCAGAATTTGGGCAGGGCCAGATCTCCGTCAGTTCTGTTATTAGTATCATTACTACCTGCATGTTGACCCACCGAGGCTGTCTTAGAGCAAGTCTGTGGTATAACTCCCTTCCCTGGCAGACCTCAATATCTCTCAGCTTGAGTTGCTATGGTTGACCCAGCACTGAGTCTTGCTCTGCACGGTGGTCAAGCAGTTGGCTGGGGTTTGGTCTGTGGGCTGCTGGCTCCTGCATTTCAGCCACATCTTTTTTTTTTCTAAGTTTAGGTGTAACTTACATACAGTGAAATATACCAATCTTAGGTGCTATGGTTTGAGGGGTTTTCTTGTGTAATCCATCCTCCTATCAAGATATGGCTCATTTCCATCATTCCAGAACATTCTTTCATGCTCCTTCTCTTTTCTGATTTCTATTACCATAGCTTAATGTTGCCTGTTCTTGAATTTCATATAAATGCAAGCACACGGCATGCAGTCTTTTGTGCTCAGCTTTTTTTTCACACGGCATATTGCGTTTAAGATCATCCAAGTTGTGTCTATCATTAGTTTGCTCCTTTTTACTGCGGAGTAGTTTTCTATTGTATAGATGTACCCCAGTTTGTATATTCATTAACCTATAGATGGATGTTTGCATTGTTTCCAGTTTTTGGCTGCTGTGAATAATGCTGCTATGAACACTCATGTTCAAATTTTTTTTTTTTTTTTTTTTTTTTTGAGACGGAGTTTCACTCTTGTTGCCCAGGCTGGAATGCAGTGGCACAATCTCGGCTTACTGCAACTTCTGCTTCCCTGGTTCAAGATTCTTGTGTCTCCGTCTCCCGAGTAGCTGGGATCACAGGCGTGCGCCACCACGCCCAGCTAATTTTGTATTTTTAGTAGAGATGGAGTTTCACCATGTTGGCCAGGCTGGTCTCAAACTCCTGACCTCAGGTGATCTGCCCACCTCGGCCTCCCAAAGTGCTGGTACAGGCGTGAGCCACCACGCCTGGTATCACGTTCAGATCTTTTTGTGAACAAATGCTTTCCTCTCTCTTGCAGGAGTGGGATAGGTGGGTCTTATGGTAAGTGCATGTATAACTTTGTAAGAAACTGTCAAACTGTTCTCCAAAGTGGCTGGACTATTTTACATACCTCCAGCAACAGACGACAGTTCCACTCGCTTGTCACTCCCGTTAATACTTGGCATTGTTGTTCTTTTTTATTTTAGTCATTCTAGTCAATGTAAAGTGGTATCTCATTGTGGTTTTAACCTTGGACCTATCTTTAGTCCTAGGAAAAGTATTGTTAATTTGAACAGTGTTGAGAATGGCTCCATGCCTGTGTACTTGTAACCTGGCATTTGAAATGTCAGCAGAGAAAAGCTGATCTGGAATTCCAATGAACACTATTGGTTGATTCTTGAAAACACCAATGGGGGTCCTGCCGTATAACCTGTGACACCAATTCCTTTCAGTTTCTTCCTCATCAGCCCTTGTTTTGCATGAAGTCGCTGAAGGAGAGTGAGGTCCACAATCTGCCTGAAACCAGGACAACTCTTCCCCGGGTGGCACGTCTTACCAGGTAGGTATTAGATTAAGTGGTCCATGCCCCATTGAGGAAATGTGCTGGGCCAGTCCCCTGCCCTCTCAGAGGGACTTCACCGAAAGGGTCTAAGTGAACACTGTTCATACGCAGGAACAGGCTGAGGTCCTGGTCAGAGGTGCAGAGGTTCTTTGTGTGACGTCCATAATTGACTTCACAGGCATCTGTAAACCCTCTGAAGTTGCATGCACACCTTTGCATGCACATGATTTTTTTCTTTCTTTCTTTCTTTTTTTTTTTTTTCTGTGAAGGAGTTCATTGCCTTTATTGGGTTATCAAAAACAGAGATTGCTAATTATCCCCAAACCTCCATTTTCCCCCCTTTCTTCTCAGTAATAGAACCTCTGAATTCTTTCTGGACACATAACCCATGTGAAATAAAGACTAAAAGTTTTAGCCTTCTTTGCAGGCTGGAAGTAACCTTGTGATGAACTGCTGGCTAAGGGAATATGAATAGACATGGTACGTGCAAGTTCCGGGAAGTTTTTGTAAAAAGAAAGAGATCTTTTTTCTTCCTACTGGCTGGAGTGCAGATGTGATGGCTGGAGCTTGAGTAGCCATCTTAGACCATGAAGTGGCAAAGAGGTAAGAGGGAGGAAGTCTGGATCTCACATGAAGATGGAATCATCTTATCAACTTTGTACTGTTTCCATAGACTATATCTGTGTGAGAGGAACATACATTTTTCTCTTGTTTAAGCTGCTACTATCTTGGGTTGTTTGGTAGGCAGCCTCTAAGATAGATCTCAATGATTCTCCCTCCTGGTATATATACCCTTGTATAGGCCCCTCCCACATTGTGCCAGGGTTGGCTTGTATGACCAGTAACAAGCATATATCAGAAGTGATGGTGTGTCACTTCTGAGGTTAGGTTATACAAAGACTGCTGCTTCTGTCTTGGGTTTGCTTTCTCTCTCTCACGGATCACTGGTTCCAGGGAAGTTATGTCATGAGCAGCACTATGAAGAGGTGCATATAGCAAGGAACTGACGCCTCCTGCCAACAGCCACATCAGTGAACTTGGAAGTGGATCCTTTAGCCCTGGTGGAGTCTTCAGAGACGGCAGCCCCAGACAATGCCTTGATTGCAGCCTTGTGTGAATAACTTGGAGCCAGAACCACCAGCTAAGCTGATCCCACATTCCTGCCCCTCAGAAACTGTGTGAGATGATCAAAGTAGGCTGTGGAAGTTGTGGAGTTTTGGAGCAATTTTCTACCTAGAAATGTACCAAGTTAAGTAAGATCTAGGCGGCTCTATTCCTGGGTTCCAGCCCCAAACCTCCAGACATGTGCTCCTTGGCGCTGGTCAGACCACATCACCAACTTGAACCTCAGTGTCCTCATCTGTAAAGTGAGACAGTTGCTCTCCCTACTGCTGGGCTTTTTCCAGCTTAAAGAGTCTCAAATTGTGGAGATAGGGAAGGCAGCAGAGAGGTAGGAGGGGCAGACACCCAGAGTGCTTTTCTGTGGCAGGTGTAAAACTATTTGGATACTTTGATGAGCTTTGTTGGGTTTTCTCTGGTCTGGGAAGGTTCACGAGGCTTAGTGAGGATTGAATTGCTCTGCCTAATTAGAAAGACTTTTCCAGAGGGTGGCCTGCAAGTGGGGAAGGAAAGGGGCAGGGAGAGAAGGGGGACCAAAGGAGAAAACCCCATGAACATGGTCGTGAACTGGGGTCAGTAAGAAATTCCCCAATACCAGGATCTGCTGAGGAATTTTTAAAATAATGACGTGTCATGTCAATTTTTACTTATTATGTGCTGTAATCTTTTTTTTTTTTTTTTTAAGACAGTCTCACTCTGTCACCCACGTCGGAGTGCAGTGGCATGATCTCGGCTCACTGCAACCTCCACCTCCTGGGTTCAAGCAATTCTGGTTCCTCAGCCTCCCTGGTAGCTGGGATTACAGGCATGTACTACCACACCCAGTTAATCTTTTTGTATTTTTAGTAGAGACGGGGTTTCACCATGTTGGCCAGGCTGGTCTCGAACTCCTGACCTCATGTGATCTGCCTGTCTCAGCCTCCCAAAGTCCTGGGATTACAGGCGTGAGCCACTGCACCTGCCCTGTAATTGATTTCCGTTATTGTAAACTCACGCACACATACACATACACACGTGCATGCACACTACCGTGCCTTGTTATCCTGGAGGCATAGGATAGGGTAGAATTATTATTATTATTATTATTTTTTGAGATGGAGTCTCGCTCTGTTGACCAGGCTGGAGTGCAGTGGTGCGAGCTTGGCTCAATGCAAACTCTGCCTCCCGGGTTCAAAGGATTCTCCTGCCTCAGCCTCCCAAGTAGTTGGGATTATAGGCATGTGCCACCACACCCAGATAATTTTTGTATTTTTAGTAGAGACAAGGTTTTGCCATGTTGGCCAGGTCTCGAACTCCTGACCTCAATCGGCCGTCCTCAGCTTCCCAAAGTGCTGGGATTACAGGCATGAGCCACTGTGCCTGGCCAACATAGGGTAGATTTTAACGGCAGAGAAATTGCATCCGACAGGCCTGGCTTTGAATCTAGGCTCTGCTGCCTCTTGCCATCTGGGTGACGTTGAATCTATCATTTCCCCTCTCTAAGCCTCAGTTTGACCTTATACAATGACGCTAAAATAAAGCAATCTCTGTTGAAGTTGCTGAGGGGAGGAAATCAGATTCCACTGTCGTGGTCCTCCACCAGATTGAGCTCCTTGTCAGAGCTCAGGGGCTGCAGGCCTCTGTTTGAAAGTGCTGGTGGTTTGCGTTCCTTTGTTTCTTCTCACTGCAGGCCAATCGCGCTTCTGAAAAGGGTAAACAAAAACCTCCTCTTCCTGCTGGGTGTCCACCTTCCCGTCTCTCCCCCAGCCATAAGGAAAGATTGCACTGTGTAACACCATCCCTGAGGGGCCTGGGAGCCCAGGCCACCCTGGGAGGGTGGCTTCTGGTGAAAACACAAGGCCCAGGCTGGTGGCTTAGGGGCTGAGGCCTGTCCCTCAGAGGCAGAGCTCTCAGCAAGGCTGCCACGTTCTTGATGCTCTGTTTGTTTTACTAGGTGCAGAAAATCCCAACCAAGCCACCCAACCCCAGTGAGTAACAGTGACCAGGACTTGGCCTGGGCAGGGGTGGGGTGGGTCAGCTGGGCTTGGAGTGACCACAGCTGCCTCACTCTGGAGAGGCACCACTACCTGGAAAGACAACAATAACGCTCTTTACCACCCTGCCGGTCATCCCTGCCTCCTGGCACTCAAGTTGTCTATGGGCATTACCTCTTGGAGGCCATCACTTACCCTTTGGATCAAGCAGCACCATTCCAGGTGGAGTGAGGAGAAACAGAGGCAGCCAATGCAACAGAAGTTGCCAAGAAGGGAGGACCCAGAGAGAAGCTGCCATATGCCTGTGAGCCAAACATCTGTCACCTCAGCCAATGCCTAGATGCTGTAAATGCTGAACCTAGGATGTTGCTTCTTTGATCTGCTCCTTCAGTGTCTCTCCAAAAGGGTCTTAGGATCTTGACCTCGGCCCAGCTGAGGCTGACTCCGGACCCTGGGATGGTGGTGTGTTGAGGGCAGGCAGGCACTGGTTGGCTGTCCACTCTGGGCTGCCACACACCTTGCTGGCACCTGCCTGGTGCTCCAAGGGGCCTGGCCCAAGCCTCACCTTTGCAGGACAGGACCTCGATTCCCTGTTCCACTCCCACTCCCATTCTGTGAACTTTTATCACATTAATCAAACTCTCAAAGCAGCTAAGTAATAGACTTCACCACATTCACTTGAGAGTAATAGAGTCCAAAATGCCAATGTTTTAATTACCTGCAGGAGCTCTGTATTAGTCTGCTTTGGCTGCCATAAGAAAATACCACTTACTGGGGGGCTTAAGCAACAGAAATTTTATTTTCTCACAGTTCTGGAGACTAGAAGTCCAAGATCAAAGTCTCTGCAGGGTTGGTTTCTTCGGAGGCCTCTTTCCTTGGCTTGTAGATGATTGCCTTCCCACTGTGTACTGACACACTCCTTCCTTTGTGCACACACACCTTCGTGTCTCTCTGTGTCTAAGTTCCCTCTTCTTATAAGGACAACAGTCAGATTGGATTAAGCCCACCCTAATAGCTTTATTTTAACTCGATTACCTCTGTAAAGGCCCTATCTCCAAATAAGGTCACATTCTGAGGTCCTGGGTGTTGAGACTTTAACATATGAATTTGAGGGGAACAGTTCAGCCCATAAGTTCAGTCTGGAGTGAGTAATGGATTGACCCTGGGCACAGAACTTCCTAATGGGCAGACAGACCTACCCAAGAACCTGGGCCCTGGGTCCAAAGATTGCTTGGCTCTGGCCATTTAAAGAGGGACCACAGAAACTTTGAGGCTTCTTCTATGGAGAAGTGGGGTCAGTTACCCCTTCCCTGAGTCTGGGCTGGGCCCCAGGTGTTTTGATTAATGGAGGATGGCAGAAGTGATGCCACGCCAGTGTCAGGCTTAGACTTTTCAAAGGCTCCTGCCTTGGTCCCTTGGAGCTCCAAGTCACCATGTGAGAAGCTGGACCACACTGCTGGAGAGACCCTGTGGAAGGGTCACAATGCTACATGGAAAGGGAGAGAAGCTCTGCTGAGCCAGCCTCTCTTGCCAAGGCACCTGGCACAGGAGTGGGGCCATCTTGGATCCTCCAGACCAGAGCAGTTATTAGATGAATATCATCAAGTGACCCCATTCAATGCCATGTGTTGCTGAAGAATCACCCAACTGAGCCCTGCCCTAATTCCTGACCCCCATCATCATGAAAGATAATAAAATGGCTGTTGTTTTAAGCCACTAGGTTTTAGGGTCCTCTGTGATGCAGTAAGGGTTCACTGGAGGGTTTAGTAACTATGGAAGTGATATAACAGGAGTTGGATGATGTTGAGGGATATTCTTGCCAGGCTGAGGAAGAAAGACTGGTGAGTCACTGTCCCCTCCACAGTGAGACCATGGCTGAGTAAGCTGGGCTCTCTGCTACCTTCCCATCTGGGGTTAAGAGAGCAGGCAATCTCTTTCTTCCCAAGCTCTGTCTTCAGGAATCTGAGAAAGCCCTGGACTGGGCACTGTTGCCATTCCGGAGGCCGTGAAATATCAGGAAAAGGTAGAGAAGAGGAACTGCCATTTCTTAGCACCTCCAATGAGCTTCTGAGTTCCTCATGGGTGAGATTCCCTTTAATTTGCCCCGCTTTCCTGCCAGGAGGCCCAGCTCCAGCCAAGATCCCAAACAACAGATAGTGAGAGCCTCTGCACATGACAGGGGGCCTTTGGGTGCTTCCCACCGAGACTCTCAGCTGCCCCAGCTGGCACTGAGTGGAGGAGAAAGGAGCTGTCTCCATCATGCCCTGTTGAAATTGCAGGTTGGTGAACAAAATAAATGTCATTGTTTTAAGCCATTAAGTTTTGGGTGGTTTTTAAAAATGCAGCAATAGGTAACTGGAACTGGGAGACAGGTGAAAGAAAAAAAAAATGTAACACCACCATGTGGTACTTTTTCAATAAAGGTGTATACATGCCACACATGGGCTTAAGGACAGGAGAGTACATGTTAATCTCTGTGTGTGTGTGTGTATGTGTGTACATGTGCATGTGTGTGACATAGGGTGGGTGGAGTGTTCATCAGACAAAGTGCCATGGGAGAGATGGGGCTGAAAGCTGATATTTCCAGGCAGGCAAAATGGGGTATGCAAGGGTGCTCACTAAAGGAAGAGCCAGTGCAGTCACAGAGCTGCAGAGTCACAGAGCCACAAGGTCACAGAGCCGCAAGGTCACAGAGGTGGGTAGAAGCCCAGGGTTGAAGCCCAAGAGGGAGCTGGCTTTTACCCGCCCACTGCAGTGCAGGTTTCAGCTCTCATTTACACATTATTTTCTCCCAGTTGCATCTGAGGCTGGTGGATGCCAGCCAGAGAGGGCCCTAGGTCACATCAGGGAACCATCTGCAAATCTGTGCAGAGGGTGATGGCGTGGGGGTGGCTTTCTTGTGGGGAGTGAATCCCAGGCAGGCTCTGTAGCTCCTCAACAGTATGGGGTGGGGATAGAGGCTCCTCCCCTCCCCAACTCCAGGGCCTGTCCTCCCTCACTCTCTGGGTCCTTCATCTGAATGTCAGCTGACTTGAGGCCATTGGTTCCTGAACGCTGGGGGCTGCTGAGCCTTGGACTATCCCTGATGCAGGGGGAGGTGATCAATGCCCTTGTGTGATGGCTTGGAAGTCTGGGAATGAGATCAAGCCAGGATTCGGGAATAGGGAGAGATCTCTGGGGACCTGGCTATTCTAGTGAGACAAGCACTGCCCCTCCTCAGAAGCCATTCCCAAAGCCCTCATCTCTCCAGCTTCTTCTCTGTCAAGTCTACTGAATGAGCGTGGAAGGGTCTTGCAGCTCTCAAAGGCCTGTGTAAATGGAGCAATGTCTGCGTGCATCTGCTCTGCGCGGGCCCTGGGCTAAGATCTCCACACATCTCTGCTCATTTACTCCTCCTGGCAGCCCTGGGAGGAAGGTGCTGTACTGCTGCTCTCTGCATTTTATTGGAGAGGAAACTGAAGCTTAGAAAGGGCACAGAAGTTGTGCAACGCCACCTGATGACCACTGCGGGTCTGCTCGACTCAGGGTGCCATGCTCTCCAGCACTCACCAGTGCTGCTGCAAAGACCAAAGAGATGCCATTACTCCTTTAGTCTGGCCTGGTGGTTAAAGGCATAGACTCTGGAGTCAGGCCACTAGGGACAAATCTTGGTTCCACCTGTGTGACCTTGGGCAAGTTACTCAACGTCTCTGTGCCTCAGTTTCCTCATCTGTCAAATAGGGCTAGCACTAGCACCTGCCTCAGAGCTGTAATGAGGAGGAAATGAGTGAATGCATGTCAACCACTCAGTACAGTACCTGGGGTGAGGTTGATGCTAGATGTGTTAGCTACTGTGAATTTCCCTCAATGCGCTTCTCTCATGTTACTAAGTATAGACGCCACTTAGCCTCTATATCTGATTGCATCATGGGCGGTCGCAACTATATCTGTCTCCCTGATTAGACTGTGAGCTCCCAGAGGGCAGGAGCAAGAATAACTTAGAGGTGCATCATAGAGACCTCCATTTCCTCCTCGCTCTGCTCCCATCCTCCCCATCCTCCCCATTTAGTAGGAGGTGTCTCTGCCTTTGTGGATTGACAGAGAAAAGAATTAATGATCCCTCCTTTAAAGCCAGGGAAGAGAGAGTCAGGCAGAAAGGACAGTGGGTGGGGGCGCTGAGGGCTGGGGGGCTGGTCTCGGACTCCCAGGGCCCCTCCCCGGGAACTGGAGCTCCTTGCGTAGCCCAGGCCTGCCCTGGGCCCTGCGGCCTCTGCCGGTTCCCAGAACCCCGACAAGCATCTCCTTGTCTTCCCGGGACTCTTGGTTCTGGGCACCTTGTCCTGCCCTGTTCCCTGCAGCTCTGCACACAGCGCTTGGCAAGAGTGGCCTGGGCACTGGAGAAAGGCTTGCGGAATCGTGCTGCATTCTAATGACGAAGCGTCTCCTCACAGTGCCGCCTCTCTACTCTGGGCCTCAGCTCCTTTTGCTCTCAGCTCTCCCAGCTTGTCACCAGACTTGCAGCAAGGCTCTTGGGCCAAGAGGCTGCAAGAAAAATTCAGGGTGGTCACAAGCCGGGCCTCCCTCTAGGTGGGAAGGGGCGGGGGTCTGTGTTCGAGCCCTGCCTGGGCCTCTCAGGGCACTGTGGGTGGACAGATCACCCCACGCCCCTGCTGGCCCCACGTATGTCCAAGCCGGGGAGGGGAGAGGAATGCAGAGCCAAGCTGTGGCAGGGCTGGAGGGGCCCCAAAAACCAACATCCCTTGGAGGAATACAGAGGTCCAGTGCCTACCTGGTTCTGCACCAGGGCCTGAGGCGGCTTCTCTCCCATCCATCATTGCCCTGATGTCTAATCTGTGCCGGTCTGTCCTCTTGCCCTGTCTGCCAGCCCCGGGGAACATTTGGGACCCTCAGGGCCTAGCCACATGATAGGTCCAAGTGGGACGGGCTCTGCGTCAGGGCTGGAAGTGTGTACTGAGCTCAGCCCACAGGGAGGCCCACTGCCTGCTGTTGACTCTGGTGGCCATCTCTCCCCATCGTCACTGTTAGGGAGATTTGACTGGTCACCCCTGGCCTGGGTTTCTTCTCCATGCCACTGCCCCACCTCAGTAATTCCCCTGGAGACTTCTAGAGCTTCCAAGTTGAAAGGGACCTGAGAGCTCACTTTGTCTAAATCTCTGCCTCTAGCTGCCTCGCTCAAAGCCTTCTACTCTGCTGCCAGGGTTACCTTTCACAACCAACCCTCGATCCCTCTACAATCTTCCATGCCTCACCATTGCCCTCAGGAGTAAGTTTGAACCCCTTAGCTGAGCCCCCCAAGGCCTGCTATGATGGATCCCTGCAACCTTTCCAGGCCTCATCTAGTGCCCCCACCCTGTTATCCCATATTCCAGCCACATACAGCAGTTGGCAGCCCCCTCGTGGGTGAGACTGTGGTCTTGTGTTTTTTTTCTTTCCTGTTTCCTTTTCATCTCCCTTCCCTCCCCTATTTCCTTATTAACCTGGGCCACCTCTTCTATGCAGCCTTCCCTGATTATCCCTCCACACACTCAACACATCACCTGCTCCCTGGTGCTCTGTGGTGGGCTGAGTAGACCTCAATTGCAGCACCTGGAACAGGGCGTATTGCCCTGTATTCTCCTTCAGGCTGCTTCTCCTCCCAGGCTGGAAGTTCTTGGAAGGCAGGGCAGGCACATCTTTCCTGATTTTCCTTCTCCAGAACCTACCAGGGTATTTTAGGTAAGAATTCTCCAGGGCAAGGTGTGGTAGCTAACGACTGTGATCCCAGCACTATGGGAGGCCAAGGCGGGTGGATCACTTGAGGTCAGGAGTTGGAGACCAGCCTGGTCAACATGGTGAAACCCCGTCTCTACTAAAAATACAAAAATTAACTGGGCATGGTGGCACACACCTGTAATCCCAGTTACTCGGGAGGCTGAGGCAGGAAAATCGCTTGAACCCGTGAGGTGTAGGTTGCAGTGAGCCAAGATCGTGCCACTGCACTCCAGCCTGGGCAACAAGAGCGAAACTCCTACTCAAAAAAAAAAAAAAAAAAAAAAAAAGAAAGAAAGAAAGAAAAGAATTCTCTAGAAGCAGAGCCTGAGGGGGAAGTCCCATGTGAGTGCTTTATGGAGCAAGTCCTTGCAGGAGAAATCAGCAAGGGAGTGAGGGCAGCAGCGAGGCAGGGAAGAGGTGAAGCAAGGAGGGAGACTCAGGGGAAGCCTGGCCTCAGCCTGATCCCAGCTCAGGGGTGGGGGCCATGGAGGGCCCAGGGCAGCAGAAAGCACGGAAGAGTCAGAGTGAGAGGGCAAGAGAGGAAAGTAAGGCAGCAGGAGGGCGAGCGGGAGAGAGTACGCCGAGACAGCGAGAGAGTGGTGGGGTGATAGACAGGGGCATGAAAGAGGGCACAGAGCGGGGAACAGAGCCCCAGGGAGAAGGTGAGAGTAAGCAAAAGCCAGCAAGCGAAGGAGGACAGGAGGAGGAGGACAGAGAATGCAGGGAAATGAGGGGATGGGAAACATACTTCTGGAGTGTGGGCACAAGAGAGGGAAAGCATGAGAAAATGAGGGAAAAATATGAGAGAGAGAGAGAGAGAGACAGACAGAAAGGATGAGTGAGCGCAGTGCGAGCCTTGCACTCCAGTCCCCAGGGTCCCGGGCTGTCCCAGGCTCTCTGGGCAGCTCAGGAGTCATGGCCGGGCTGTGGGCTTTCCCTGGGGCCCACGTGGGTGAGATACTGAGCAACGCCTCCCTGGCGGGCTTTCTCTGTGGTGCCCCTGGCAAGTTTCCCTGAGGCCCTCCTGTTCCAGGGGACTCCCGGGGCCACCCGCCTGGGCCAGAAAAGAGCGGAACTGGGTAATCGACTCACCGTGGACATTTCTGTGCAGGCTCATTCTCTAATTCCACAGCTCCTCAAGGAGGGGGCGGCCCTGTTAGTATTTCCATGTCACCACAGAGGAATCTGAGGCCCGGAGAGACCTGACAGGGCTCAGAGGTGAGTCACTGAGAGAGAATTCATGTCCCCGGATTCCCTTTCCTCTAGGAGAAGAGATACAACTCCGAATGGGGCATCCAGTGCCCCGGTGCTGCCTCTGCCACAGCACATGTCCGAATGCAAACACCCAGGGCCAGGCAGGGGCTAGAGAAGGGTCCCCTTGTCCTCCAGACCCTTGAGAGGCCTTGCTGAGCTCCCACTGGAGGCCAAGCCCTCCTTTCCACCTGCTTAGACTTGGTCAGAGAGGGGAGGGTAGGCACAGGGCATGGTGGGTGGTGGAAAGGGATCAGCACCAGGCTCTGGGTGACCTCTGTTCCAGTCCCAGCTCTGCCGCCAAACAACATGTGACCTCGAACAAGACACTTAATTTCTCAGAGCCTCCATTTCCTAATGAGTAAAACACTGACAAGACTTGCCTTGCCCACTACCTTACAAGCTCATTGTCAGGGCTCATTAAGATAATACAAGTTAATATCTAGTACGATTTCATGGAGGTCTCCCGGAGGCCCTTAGTAAATTCTGTCTTAGCTTCCTATGGCTGCCTATAACAAATGACCACAATTTGGTGGCTTAAAACAATAGGAATGTATTCTCTTATGGTTCTGGAAACTAGAAGCCTGAAGTCAGTTTCACTGGGCCATACTTTCTCATGAGAATCCAGTAGAAAATCTGTTCCTTGCCTCTTTTGGCTTCTGGTGGCTGCTGGCCTTCCTTGGCTTGTGGCTGCCTCACTAATCACTGCAAACGTCAAGGCCAGCATCTTCACATCTCACTCTGCTCCACGTTCACGTGGTCTTCTCCTCTTCCATTTGACTGATGCAGGCACCAGGCTCAGGGAAGTTACCCCACGGACCAAGGTCATCGCCAGCGAGAGAGTTGGAATTCGAACTGAGGCCTCAGAAGTTTAAACCTGTGTTCTCTGTTCCAGCTCGGCCAGTGCCTGCCTCCTGGGGCCTCTGTGGCCTCTTTTGGGGAGCCCTCTGGAGCCAGCCTGTGGCTGCCCCTGGCTCATGTCCAGCCAATGAATTGAGGACTTGAGGCTCAGGCTGGACTGTGGTGTCTAAATAAAGGGTGTCCTTGAGATTAGAGCAGAGGTCAGGAGAGGACACCGGCTGCAGATGACCAGCCCAACGGGGTGGCCTCAGTGGCCCATCAGAAGGCTGGGGGAGGGCTGGCCTCACTTGCAGCGAGCTCTACCCTCCAGCCCTCTGCCAGCCGGGCAATCTAGGATCTCAAGACTGAGGTCAGACTGGGGTCAATGCCGACATAAAAACCAGTTGACTCAAGCAAGACCACCTACATATTTAAACAGATCTTTGAGAACGAAGGGGTTGTGTCATCACTTGGGGATGGAGAGACAGAATGGACCTCAGACTGGGGACTAGAACTTTCTTTGCTTCAAGAAATTTGTCCTTTTAAGAGGCTGATGCTTGAGAGGGCGCTTTCTACCTTCTCCTTCTTGTCTTGTTGAAAGAAATGGCAAAGTCTGTCCAGTTTAGTTCTGGAGAAAAGGTAAAACAAGCCTGTGTGTGTGTGTGCGCACGTGTGCATGTGCACATGTGTTGAGCGCAAAGAGATAGAGCCATTTAATTTTTTTTAAAAAAAGCCAGATGAACCGGCAGAACTCGACACTGCTTACTCTATTCCACATTTTATCCGCAGAATAACAGCCAGAACAAGAAATCCAGGAACATGGGAAATACGGCCGTGGCTGAAGTCTTATCTGGGTTAAAAACCCCAGGAGTGCTCCTCTTTAATTTTTTGGCAGAGCAGGATCAAGGAATCGATTCACTCTGGTTATGCTTCCTACCATTGTTTCTGTGGGCCGTGTTTGATCTGTGTTTCACGTGCAGATCTGCTATTCACGCTCTGAAAGAAATAATATATTCTGCATTGCACCAGGTCAGGCTCAACCATGAAAACCCTTTTTTGGATGATTTCAAAGCCACACATATGCTCTCGAGCGTGCACACACACACACACATACACACACAGACACACCAGCGTGCGCATGTTCACACACATACTGTTTGTGTAAAGGATTAAAAAAGAATGAAAGGCCCAGTTGCAGAACATGACCAGGGTTCCAGACGTGGAGTGGCCAAGGCTGTGGCCCTCACCCGCTGACCTGGGCCAGCCGTGTCCCCTCTGAGTCATGTGCATGCCCCACCCCTGTGGGCAGGGGGCATCCGGACCCTTTGATGGTGCGCCTGTTGAGGTTATTTTTAGTAACAATGGTTTCCAGTGAAAAAGAGCAATTTTCACAATGGAGGAGTCTTCCCCTTCCTTCAGGTCAAAAGCTGAACGGAGACGAAAATGACATTAACCAGTGCAGGATCCTGAAAAGATGAAATGCTCAACACCTCCCAGCTCTAAATCGGACTGGGCGTTTACTAGCATTTTAAGGGCCAGAGGGAAGTTGAAGCAACTGCCGGGGTAACACACACGTGAAAAATGTGAGGCCAGACAGTCCGGGCAAATAAATAACCCTGTGCTGGCAATAAGAGACGTGCCTGGAGTTTTAGCGCGGGGTTGTAAAAGTTGACAGGAGCCATTTGGACTGAAAACGGCCGTGTGGGTAACGCTGCCAGGTTTTGCCAAGTGCCCGGCTGTTGAATACTACAAAACTGAATAGATAAAAAAGAAAACAACAGCCACAAAAGAAAAAAAATCGCAACACGAAACCACCCACGCAGCGTCCACTCACCCCTTCCCCTCACGCTGGGTGCCCTCTCCCTTTGTTTAGATAAGGTGTCCACTGCTGCTGCTGCTGCTGTTGGCCACCAGCCAGCTTTCTGTCTCCAAATTTGAGGCTTCAGCGGCACACAGGAGATACAGCTCTCTGATGCTGCTGGCCCGGGTGTCAGCCGCACCCTGAGGGTCCCTGTGGCTTTGTGTTCCCAGAATGATGATTTGTTTGACAATGGGCTTTCCTTCCAGACTGTTCTTCCAGCCTGGCACAGTGTGTGAGTCCTCGGAGACAGGACAGGGCTGTGGAGCGCCAGAGCAGGCACCTCCGGCCACGGGGTCGGGCCACTGTCTAATTATGATGGCCACATAAAAGAAACCCAGACACAGTCAAAGGCCAAGGAGTGTCTTTGGTTTCATGGACTAACTGAAGTGTTTAAGCTCATCAGGCCTGAAAAAGTTAAGTGCAGGGGGAGCAGGACGGACAAGACTGGACTTATTCTATGGCACACAAAAGATTCTTAATAAGCTCGGAGAAGGGTCCCCCACCACCGCCGCCACTCATGTCTTTCTCTCCCCGCTTCATTCCAAAGCTCCTGTGTTAGGCAAAGAGACGGCTCCGACAAGCTACCCGGGAGGTCAGTGAGGAGGCTGTGGGTGAGCTGGTCTCAGGGCAGCTCCCACGAGGTTGAGCAGGGCTGTCCTGGTGAGTGACAGATCAGGGCAATGCATGGTGGTCTCCAGGCATCCCTGAGCAGCCGGGCCAATGTGCTCAGGAGAAGCAGGATGCAACACCCATCCTGCTCTCTGTTCAGGCTTTCTCTGAGAATTCAGAACTTTTGAAACAGTTTGATGATTAGCCTTCACCCTCCTGAAAGCAGGAGGGAAAGGCCAGAGGGACTGATTCTCTAAGTGGCACTGGAATCAGTTTAGAGGGGCTTTCCATAAGGAACTGTAGAGCTGCAGGGCTTAGGAAAATGAGAACCTTGTCTGTTGGTGAGTCCATCCTCCTTGATCTCCCAAATGCTTTCTCCTCCCTTCTCAGTTACGGGGGCACCTGGGGAGAGCTGGGATAGCCTGGTTCACCCAGGACGTCAGAGGTACAGTCTCAGGATGTGAAGAAAGGCTCTGGCCTGGCCTGTCATATCGTGGCCAGTTTGATAGATTGTGTTAAAGGCAGGAGTGGTCACCAGGGAGTCAAGAGGTCTAAAGTGGACATTGGCAGGGCTTGATCCACCCAGGGCAGAGATGTTGGTTGTGACTTCTGCTTCTTCTTTCCATGACACACGTGCAACACTCAACTCCCATCACAGACTCAGTTTCCCAGGAACCTTAAAGAGGATGGCGCAGAGGTGGTCACGAGCTTTCCTGCCCTGGGAAAGGAACGCGCTCCATTGCCAATAGCTGTATTGGGCATCCGATTTATCCAACAATCTTCTGAGTTTGGTGACTGTGAGTCAGGTTTGGCAGGCAGGCCTGTGGCAAGTATGCTGACCAAATCCTGTTTCTGAGTCAGCTCCCGATTGCGGTGGTTGGCCAGGATACCCTCCCCTGGCTATTGTCTCAGAGCAGGACTCCCCTCTGTCACTTTAGCGAGTCTTGTTTGCAAGGTCACTTTTATTGCCGGTCAGCCCTACCCGCTGCCAGCCGGTCAGCCCTACCCGCTGCCGTGGTTTTTAACTGGTGCCCCAGGCACTTGGGCAGCATGGGTGGAACGGGGTGGAATACACTCACAGTGGAGGAAAAGCAAAGGAGAAGAGGGGAAGGGGGAGATGTAAGCCTCATGCACGTTGGTCATGGTCTAGCAGTTGCTCTTTCCGACTTGGAATCCTAGGGGGATCTCCTCTGGAGGATTATGTAATAGGGGAATTGAGATGGGAGAGAGGTCAAAAGCTCCCGTCAAGCCCCTGAATTGTAGCCTGTTTCTTAAATTATACAAAATAGATGCTTTAAATCCAAAGGAAACAAAGAAAAAACTATGAGTTACGACAGCTTGCTTATCCAGAAATTACTTGATTTAGCAATCCCAAGTATCTGGAACAATCAAGAAGAACCAAAATATGTGAGGAATTCCCTGTTCTAAGTAGTCATCATTAGCACAAATGCTTGATCCTTTTTCATCAGAACCTCTTTACTCTTATTTCACACACTATTCTAACGAACTAGATGACTCCAAAATTCCTTCAACACCCCCTTTCATTTTTGTTTCTGTTTTGACTCCCATGACTAAAATCAGGAATACAAGAGAAAGAGGAACAAGTTGGAAGGATAATTAAATGAGTTCAGGTTTGTACACAGACTGAGAGGTCTCTGGGCTACTAAATGCAGGAGGAAGGGGTTATTATTTTGTTTTTGTTTTCCTTCCTTTTTGTAGAGACAGGGTCTTACTCTGTTGCCCAGGCTGGAGTGCAGTAGCTCACTACCACCTTGAACTCTTGGGTTCAAGTGATCCTTCTGCCTTGGCCAGGAAGGGATCATGGTCAACACTAGAGCAAAACAAGAGATGGGAACAAACTATTTAATAGAAACCAGAACTCAAAGAGGATAGCCAGCTGGGGCCATTCAATGAAGGACCAAAGACACAGAAGGGTTCTTCGTCTTTCAGCAAGACACAGTTGTTGATGCTCGAGTGAATGGGCCACCAAGACACACACCAAGCCTGTCAGTGCCATCTAAGGAAATAGGGACATGTGAAATGAAGTTTAGACTTGGTTTATGTAAAAATAGGTAGGCTTTTTGTTTTTTAAGTTTTGGAGTTTACAGAGGGTTAACTTTACTTATCCTGCAACTTCATTTCTTTAAAACAACCCATTCTTTCCTGATGCTGGTTGGGTGAGGGGTTAGCGTTTTTCTACTTGTTATGGCTTAAAGATAAAAAAAATTCTGCTGGTTGCCCAAGAAAATTTACCCTATCTCACTTGACATGAGAAGGCTGGCATTCCTTTGAATAAGCACGCTTCTTGCATATTGCATTCAAAGCAATGCCAGGCTTCCCATGTCAAGAGAGCTTTCTTTAGTTGGAAAACAATTGATTTGCAGCGCTGGTCCCTGGCTTCTAGGAGGGAGCAAGGGTTCTACAATAGGCAGCAGGACATTCCCATTCTCCCTTTGTTCCAGACAATGGGAAGGGGACTCCTTTGGCCTGGCTGCACCCTCACTAGCAGCTTGATGGGTACAGTTGGACTTGCCTGAGCGCTCCCCTTCCCCTTGGTTATGGGTGGCTCTGTAGGTGGCCCTGTAGGTTGGTGTGCACCTTTCTCCTCTCGGAAAGATGGAAGCCACTTTAGGGGTAACATTTTCCAGGCTGGAATGGTCAGTACCAAATTCTACCCTTTCTGGAGTCTGTCTCTCTCTCTCTCTCTCTTTTTTTTTCAGAGGCAGAGTCTTGCTCTGTCACCCAGGCTGGAGTACAGCGGTGCCATCACGGCTCACTGCAGCCTTGAACTCTTTGGCTCAAGCCATTCTCCCACCTCAGCCTCCTGAGTAGCTGGCACCACAGGCCCTTTCTGCTGGAGTTTCTAGAAGAGCTGGAGGATTGCTTCTCAGGGAACCTTCAGCTCCCTAGACCACACCACTATTTCTGCCTTCTGGCCACTGTCGCAAGTCCATTTCTGTCAGGATCTCTCCTTGTCACTCTGGGTGATAGTCTGTGAGGGTCCTTCCCCTCCCACACATCCCTGAGATCCACTGCTGTGGAGAGAAGGAAGCTCCTTTATTAGACATTTATGAGCCTGGCATTTAATAGGCACTGAATGCATATTTATTGGCAGGAAGGGAGGAAAGCTGGATGGAAAGAAAGAAAGAGAAAGAAAGATGACTCCAGTGGTACAGAGCACTGGTTCTCAATCTTAACTTCATGTTGGAGTCACCTGGGGGGGCTGCAAGATGTACTGATGCCTCTGTACCAGCCCCCAAAATTCAGACTTCTTGGGTCTCAGGTGTGGCCTGGGCGTGGGGGGTTTTAAAAGCTCCCTATAGATTTCCATATGCAGCCCAGGGTAGGGACCACTGACGTAAAGAGTCTGGCTTCAGAGTCAGAAAGAATAGAGTGACTTTGAGTAGGCTGCTGAAGTTGAGCCTCAGTTTCCTCATCTGTTTTGCAGGTGGTGATAATACCCACCTTGTGGTGTCCTTGGGAGAGCAAAGCGAGACTGTAAATACGAAGCAGGCAGCATGAAGCAAGTACTCTGGAATGCTGGATGGTAATGCATGGTTACTGGCATTCCTACACCAGAAAACATCGAGCTGAAAGATCTAAAATCACCTTCCCATCCTCCAGGTCTTGAGGCTGCCTATTTTCTATCCTCTTTTGCCCTCTTAGCTCCAACTCAAAGACTTGCAAGTGGCTGAGGCTTATTAAATATTCGCAGGCTGACCCAGAAGGGGAAGGAGAGCCCAGCAGAGTTCAGCAGACCCCAGGAGTTTGGTTTTCCCTTTAAATCTTCGGGAGGAAAGGTGGTGTTAGAACCCCAGATGGGAGGTTTTATGATGCCCTTATTGATTGCTGTGAAATCAGCCTGGCGGTGGCTCCTGCGGCCCCCCTGGGCAATCCTGGGGCATACACAGTGACCTGGCACCCCAGCACGCCCAGAGCTAGCGCTCTGACTCCAGCCCCCACTCTCTGCCTTTGATGAGAGACACTGAGTGATCCTCAGCCCTGGAGACTTGTTCAGCTGTTCGGCATTTAGCAAAATCTGGCGTGTACTCTGCACCGCGCTCCACCCCTGTCCTCCCAGCTTCTCTTTAGCATTTCAGAGGAAGCATCAACTGCCTCGAACTGCAACCTTCAGGACAAGGGGAGTGGGCCCTCCGGCTCTGACCTGCTGTGCCTAGCTTTTGGTGACCTTTACCCACCTTCTGGTCTAAAGATGGGAACAAACTCTGCCCTGGTTGAGAGAACTGAAGCTGGCAGGCACACCAGGGGGCTCTCTGGATCGGGGGTGCCGTGCCTGGGCTGAGATGTTCCGGTGATGATAATGACTACTGTGCAATGTCTGTAATTATGCAGCCTCTAAGCCCCCGGGGCTGGGATGGTGTATTTGCCTGTGCTGTTTGGGGGTTGATCCTGCTGTCAGCGCTTAGCAAGAATTAACAGTGACGCTCTGCGCACCACAGTCATAACACTAAATCTGATCTGCATGTTTATGATTCATTAAAAAAAAAAAAAAACCCACCGTCGCTGAAACCCCTCCAAGCCCATCATTGAAAGAAATTATGCTCAGTTGAAAGAGCGATTTGACGTCACGGAGGATCTACGTGCCTTTTCATGAGCGGCTGGAATTAGAAGGCTGCGCTTCGGCAAGTGTAAACGGCATCCAGACTTGGAAAGCTCTGTGCAGCCAGCAACCTGTTTTCCAGGTGTAGATTGCTCACTTTCCGGAGTCTCCGAAGCTGGGTATTTTGAAGATCCCTGACAGGCCACCGCCAGCACGCTTATCACGCCCTTCTGGGCCACACCAAGCTCCTTCCCGGCAGTGTAGGTTCTGGAAAAGCCCATCTTTTTTTTTCTTTTTTCTTTTGCATTTTAGTAGAAGCCCAGACATAAGTGGGAAGGACAGCATGCTTCAACAACAAAACCCCAGCATTCCACAGTCAAGAAGTTAATTGGGGATGCTGGGCTGTTTGTGGTTTTCTGTGGCACTCTTCTACTTTATTGCTTGGATAATTAGGAGTTTTCTATTAACTCTTTTACATGGCATCAGAACCCATGAAGATAGCCTCTCGCTTTATGGACTTGGCAGCCCTGTCCTGTGGGGAAAGTAGGGGACTGGGCAGCAGGACTTCTGGGTTCAAGTCTTCCCTTGTTCCAGGGACACTTGAACATGTTGTGGCCCCATATCTACAAAGTTGGGTCAGGAGATATCCCACCTCACTCTGTCTCTTAGAGTCCAATTGCAACAAGGAAACAAAACAAGAGATAAGGGTGTCTGATGTCTTGACAGATACAGGAACTTTTTCTGGGGGTGGGGAGGGGGACAGAGCCTCACTCTATCACCCAGGCTGGAGTGCAGTGGCATGACCTCAGCTCACTGCAACCTCCACCGCCCGGATTCAAGCAATTCTCATGTCTCAGCCTCCGGAGTAGCTGGGATTACAGGCACCCGCCATCACGCCTGGCTAATTTTTGTATTTTTAGTAGAGACGGGGTTTCACCATGTTGGCCAGGCTCGTCTTGAACTCCTGACCTCAAGTGATCCATCTGCCTCGGCCTCCCAAAGTGCTGGGATTACAGGCATGAGCCACCGCCCCCAGCCAGATACAGGAACTTAATAAGTGAATAGTTTTTGTTCCAGTTATTACTGCTGTGTAACACTTCACCCAAATTTAGTGGTACAACACCACACCTATTTCATTGTGCACAATTTGGGCGGGGCTCAGCTGGGCCCTTCTTTCATTCCTCATGGTATCTACTGAGACTACCCAGTGGCAGATGAGCCGGGTCTGGAGGTTTTGAACACGGCTCCACTCACATCTGGTGCCTCGGTGGGGAGGAGATGTCACCCGGAGCCTCTGTGCGCGGCCTCCTCAGTACAGCAGTCTCAGGAAGGCCGGATTTCTTTTGCGGCAACTGGCTTCCCCCATAGCAACCGTGCCACGAGAACCAGGTGGAAGTTGCATGCACCTTTCCGACACAGCTTTGGAAGCCACACAGTGTCATTCACGCCATACTCCATGGATTGAAGCAGTCGTGAGCCCACTCAGATTCAAGGAGAGGGGACATAGACCCCAATTCTTGATGGGAGGAGTATTAAAGACTTTGGGGACCATGTTTTAAAATGGCCTCAGTTTCTAGTCTTATATAATTCTTCATGTAGTGCTTTATATTTTACAGCGTTGGTCATCTCTAATATTTCTTTTGACCCTCACAACAGCCTTCTGACAGGGGTAATGTGACTGTGCCCATTATGCCAATAAGGAAACTGAGAGTCAGAGAGGTGACTTGATTTGTTCAAGCTTCTGTGGCAGCAAAACAAAACGAAACAATGAAACACGCCTTAAACCCACGTTCCCAGATAACAGATTTTGAAGGTGTGTGTTACGAAGATGAGAAGTACAGAAAGTTGTTGTTCTTTGTGAGCAATTATCTTTCATACCTTCCAAAACAATGTTTTAAAATATCTGATGGATTGTTTGGGAGACCTGTCCCTTACATTAAGACAAAAGACTAAACTGGACATACTCTTCATGGAGAATCTCTTGGGCCGCTACCTCTGGTCTTCCTTATCTCACTGTAGAATCCGCCAACAATAAAATGCTAATTCATCTAATACAAACGTGGAGAATTGTGGAAGTCAAGCTCAGCCAGACTGGCAGCTCACAGGGTAAATATTTGATCAGTGAGTAAAAATTCAAATTTGCACTATTTGCTGAAGGTGAAAAGTATATTAGGGAACGAATGTAATGGGGGTTAAGTAGGCCTGTAGGAGGCCTCCTCTAGGATTCCACCCCCGGAAGCCCACAGCTGACCCAAGTTATAAGCAAGAGTGGGTTGGGCAGTTCCAACCAAGACCACCCTCCGGGTGTGGCTGGCATTGGCTGGCATCGTTTATGTGCACAGCCATAGTGAGTACCACACTGTCCCCCAACTTCTTCCCAGCTCGTTTTAGAAAAGTGCTTTAGGCATTCCTTTTCTACTACCAGGTAAGCCGGAAGCCACTCCTGGCTTCCCTGCTCAGCACCCAACACTGGTCGTTCTGGGCCATAACTTATGCCAGGGGAAGTAGCCAGCCCAGCTGGGCTTTGAGGGCTTTGCAGCAGGGAGTTTAGGCCAGATGTCAGGAGGGGAAGTGAGGGCTGGGGTTTGCCCAGAATGTTTACTCAGTCCCCATGTTTCCCCAGACCTGTCCTGTTCCTCTTCAAGACCCTTAATATTAATCCAGAGAGAGAAGTAGGGACGCTGAACAGCCTAGGCAAGTTGGGAAGCTGGCGGGTATGTGAAGAATGTGCTGGTTATTCCAACCACCAGGCTGGAGAGTGGAGCCGGAGCCCTGGATTCTTTGCGGCTGAAGCTACATGGCTGGGGAACAAGTAACAGCTGGTCACTGGCAAGGCTTGGGAAGAAGGGGGGCTGAGCTGGCGGCTGGAGAGGAACATGTTCGCCACAGCCGATGGGCCAAGCTGTGGACATTTTGTGGCGCTGATTGGGTTGTCTTATTTAACTGCGGTTGGGCTTGTCCGAGGGTCGTCCTGGGTTGCCCAGTGCACTGGTGGGTGGCACAATGAAGCCTAATGACCAGCCCTGCAGAAGCAACCCTTAAACAAGCCGGAAGCATGAGGCCCCCTGCAGTCGCAAGCTGTGATGGCCGTTGGTTCCCGGGACTCAGTGCCTGAGTGTAGGAGGAAAGCACAGTGGAGAAATCAGAACAGCATTCTTCTCTGTGGGCCTGGGCCAACTAAAAGGCCAGGCTGGGCTAGGGTCAGACCGGGTTCCAGACAGGCATCAGCCTCCGGAGGAATAGTGAGTGGGCGACCAGGCCTTGAGGTAAAGAAAGAGATTGATCTGTCCAGATGTGCTAGAAGCCTAGACATTGAGGGAGGGGAGAGGGAGTGGCTGACATGGAGGGCCACCGCCCAGATCTCTCTTTGTGGAAGGCTTGGCTGCCCAGCTGCAGGCTGTGTAGTCTCCAGATAGCCTCCAGCTGTCAAGCCTTGGGCGTTTAAGAATGCCTCTGCCAAGGCCACACTCTCCTGGGGTGGCCCATATCTGGTGCTGAAGTGGGGTGGGAGGCCTATTATAAAGGGCTTGCCATTTTGGCTCAAGGCAAGGCACTGGGCTGGGAACTCTCGTTCCAGAACTCTCTCCTCCAGTTTAGTCAAGACTCTGTTGGACCTGTATCCCAGCTTGACTACTCCCTCTGCCAAGTCCTGCTTGCCCTCCACTTCCTTTCATAGGATCTGATCCCTCACAAACTCCCCTTAACCCCCAATCTCCATCTCAGCGTCTGCTTCCAGAGACCCCAGCCTGTGATAGAGTCCTTGGGAACCAGCAGGACTCCAGATGCCATTTTATTAGTCTGGGGGCTTTTGTCCAGTTTCCCTTAAATTGTTCCAGAGGTTTCCTCCACTGATTGTACTTTATTTCCCCTTGCTTTGAGAGATTATTCCAAACATAATAGACTCCTTCAGTAGGGCGACCCCTGCCCCCAGTCCCACATGAAATTTCTTTAACTCCATTGCATCCTCCCCAGACACCCCTCCCGCAGCCCTGAGGCCAGCCCTGCCCCTCTAAAGGAGACGTCCCCCCTCCCCCCCACCCCCCCATATATCTGTTCTCCTCTCTTGTTCCTGATGACTGTGGCTCTCTGCCAGGGTCAGTCGTAAGGTGTCCCTCTGCACACAAAATCCCCATCTTCTGCCAGACACTGGGCCTTTATTGTTGGCATGGGGACAAGCCAAATCGCTTGGCAAACGGCACGCCGGCCCTTAGTCACTGTCTCATCACTGTGGCCATCGCCGCTGCCTTGATCTCCCCTCTCCAGCTCTCAGTCCTCACCGTATTCTCTGCCCTCTTCCCCTGGCACAGACGGAGCCAGCCTAGGAACCCCAGACGTCACCTCCTGAGGGCCCCAGGGAGGCCTAGCTCATAGCTTAGATCCTTGGATCATCAGTTAGGAACTTCTCTGACCTGCTTGGCAGCCACCTCCCCTCACACCAGAGGCCTAATTAGTAGCTCAGAATGTCCTTTTCCTCCTTCTCTTTGGGCTCCACCTTCACCTTGATGGGTGGCCCCAGAGTCAGAGCAGAGAGGAATGGCCATTGGAGGCAGGGGCATATTTCAGGCATTGCATGGCAAGGGCGGGGAAGAGATGTTTCCTGACTGTGTCCGTGGTTACAGCCAGTTCAATTCTATTCAACGTCTTTTTATTGTACACTGTGCAGTGGCAGTAGATGGCTGTCACCAGCTGACGTAGGGCCTGCCAGGGTTCTGTTGACCGTCCAGCAGGAAGCGCTGGCCGTGTTGCTGTGGGGAGACCATGTGGCTTCTACCATCCGCTAAGGGGTCAGCGAGGGGGAGGGCATGGCTGAGGGATACAGTGACCTGTTTTAAAGGCCCGCTCTTCGCCTGGCTGCACATGAACCTGCTCTTCCAGACCTGAGCCGCCGGCGAGGGAGAAGGCTGGCCCCAACCAGCTAACAGACCTCCAGGGGGACCCCAGGGAATTGCTCCCCTTGCCCAGGCCTGAGACAGGCTCCCGAAGGCTTCATTTACACAAACAATCAAAAAGCCAACCCAGCCCAGATGTAACACTCGCATTTTATTGCTTGCAGTGTTTTAGTTCTAATTTGGCTTCATTTGGAATAGAGGTTTTACTAAGTGGCATAAATTGAGCCTAACAAATTTTAAAACTCAAACACCAACACCCTAAATGCTTAAAACTGTAATTGGAGAGATATAAAAAGTGAGTCGTCAGGGAGGGGCTTTGAGGGATGGAGAAGAGGGGGGAGGGGAAGAAATGCAATTTCCGTCCTACTTGGCAGGAGATTTAGTTCCTGCTTTCCCTCCCCCCAGGCTCCAGCTCTGTCCCCTCCCCTGGTGGAGAATGTACCCGGAAGCCTCCTGAATCCCTGCCAGTGGCCTCCAGGATGTTTTGTACATAGTGGGTGCTTAGGAAAGATTAGGTGAACTAATTATTTTCTTAGATGTGGCTGTGGACAGAAGGGCCAAAGTGGATTCCTTCGAGGGGACGCGTTTGTCCCTACAGGGGAGATCTGAGCTGTCTCCGCCGCACCCCCAACCCCGCCCCCGTTGTGGAATTCTACACCCGGGAGAACTCTCAGGATCTTACTTTGTAGGGAAATTTGAGGCCACTTGAGACTTCTGGGCTCTTCTGCGGATTGCAGAAGGTACTGATGGGAGGGGCCAGTGCCTGGCCACTTTGCTCAGGGGCCCATTTCCCTACTTCTCATGTGAAATACGGTGGAGGATGATGTGTAGGTGGGGAGAGCAATCCATGTGTGAAATTCATGACCCCGTGAGTCCCTGAAGAGGTGGCCAGACCTCTGTAGGGGCCGCATGAGCAGCTCTGCAGGCCAAGCCTGACACTTTGGGGGACCAGTACTCTGATTTTCCTTCAGTGCACCAGCCCTCTTCCTCCGAGGAAGAGTGCCATACACATAAATAAGCACGAGTGACCATGGGAAGCATCCCTGAGTGTGTGGGGGAACGGGTGGAAGCCGGAGAGGTCATTCAGGGCGGGGCCGGCTCCCCTGGCCAGGCTCCCTGGCTACTCTTGCCGGTATTGATCACCCTCTCTCCCGGGAACTGGTCAGCACTTACAGCCATAGCCCCATGATTTAGCACGTGCTTACATAATGCTTTGGCTTACATACAGCAAGGTGGGATGGAGGGAAAGCCCACTTGGCAGCAGATGCCTCCAGCTGGTGGCTGAGCTCTGCCCTTTGTGGTCAAGGTGATCTTGGCCAAGCCCCCAGGTTTTCCAGTTTTACTTCCTCTAGCTATAAAATGAGGAGTGATGGCACCCACAAAACTCTTGAAAGCAAAACTATATCA
Source organism: Theropithecus gelada (assembly GCF_003255815.1). Lineage (NCBI taxonomy): Eukaryota > Metazoa > Chordata > Mammalia > Primates > Cercopithecidae > Theropithecus > Theropithecus gelada. The sequence goes on from NC_037689.1 coordinate 19,446,768, forward strand.
TACAAGATGAAAATGTTTTATTATCTTTTTCAGTTGATATGAAAATACCTTGTCCTAGGACGCTCTTGATACCGAGGATCAGAATACTATTTAAATTTGTTCAAGGACATAGGAGGTTTAGTAACAGGAGACAAGGGTCTCTTGTAGAACCCAAAACTACCGGGGCTCACGGGGCCAGGGGCTGAGACCTAGAGATCTAGAAACGAGGCTGGGCTCTGTCCCTCTCCCTCAGCCTGGGGCCCACAGTCACTCCTCCCTGTGGTTTTCTGGGTGACCGGTGTGTTCTGTCTCTACTCGCTGACTCTTCCTTGACTCCTTTGTCTGATTATATCTAACTCAGTTTGGCTGCCCCAAATGGTGACTCTAACTCTGTGAAATGGTCTGACAAGCTCCGGGGCCCACAAATCCTTCTCTGACTGATTTTCCGTCTCTGAGTTCAAAATCTCAGAAGAGAATCTCATTGATTCAGTCGGGGTTAGGGATTGGTTCCACTCTAGATCAGGTATATTGGCCTGGCCAGTCAGCAGTGGCCAGGGAGGTTTAGTTATGAGGAATATTAGACTTCCCTAGCCTACCCCTTAAGCAGGGAGTATGGATAGATATATGGGGGAATTTAGCAATAGTCATCTCCAGAACATTTCTTGAGTACTGTGTCATATTTTTTCTGAATATGCTGGAATACAACCCAGAGCCCTGAACTAAGAAACGGCTCAATATGTGGTTGCTAACGTTTGAGGAAAAGTAACTTTCTGTCCAGACTCTGTTGTCTGTGTTTCCTCCCCAGTGCTTGTTTCTCATCTGGGAGTGGAAGGTTTCAAGGAAGGGTAATTATAGCCAAAAAGCTAACCTCTCTAATATATAAAAAGTTCCTAGAAATTAAAAAAAAAAAAATCAGTGATCTGATAGGCAAAATATGCAAAAGATACAGACACACAGTTTATTGAAAAGGGTTTACAAATGGCTTTTAAACATGTGAAGTGTTGCTTGCTCTCACTTATAATAAGAAAGCACAAAATAAAACTATACTGAGATATTATTTTTTACCTCGAAGGTTGGCAAAAGAAAAACTGATAACATGCTATGATAGTGAGGCTGTCTACAGATGTGCTCTCTTACATTTCTTGTAGGAGTATAAATTAGTCCAACTCTTATGCATGGAAATTAGCAGTATCTATTGAAATTTCAAATGCACATACCTTTTTTTTTTTTTTTTTTTTTTGAGATGGAGTCTCACTCTGTCACCCAGGCTGGAGTGAAATGGTGCCATCTTGGTTCACTGCAACTTCTGCCTCCCAGGCTCAAGTGATTCTCCTGCCTCAGCCTCCCGAGTAGCTGAGACTACAGGTGTGCACCACCACGCCCAGCTAATTTTTGTGTTTTTAGTAGAGACAGGGTTTCACCATGTTAACAAGGCTGGTCTTGAACTCCTGACCTCAGAAGATCTGTGCGCCTTGGCCTCCCAAAGTGTTGGGATTAGAGGTGTGAGCCACCGTGCCCTGCTGCATATACCCTTTGATCCAGCTATTCCATTTTCAGGAATTTACCCTACCTGTGTATGTATTGTATGTTGAATCAATCAATTGGCTATCACCACATAACCAACCATTCCAAATTTTAGTGCCTTAAAACCACAACTATTTATTATTTCTCACTAGTTGGTTGGTTGGGCGGTTCTGCTGATTTGAGTTAGACTAGGTTAATCTTGGCTAAATTCACTAGTGTGTCTGTGACCCGCTGGTGGATTGGCTAAGGACTGGCTTATCTAGGACAGCCTCAGCTGGGCAGTGTGGCTCTGTCCATACCTGTTCTCATCCTCCAGCAGGCGAACTTGTTCTCAGGCTGGTCCGGGCATGTTTCATGCCAATTACAGGCAAACAAAAGAGGAAACGGAAACTTCAAGTGCTTTCTTAAGCTTTTGCTTTCTTTGAGTCGGCTAAGCAAGTAACATGGTAAAGGGGAACGGAAATGCACTCTGCCCCTGTAGTGAGAGGAGTAGCAAAGTCAAGGGTCAAAGGGCAGTGATACAGGGAGAGGCAAAGACTTGGGGCCATCCATACCATCAATCCTCCACATGTGTCAAATCTTCCACGTTTGTACATGGTTACTTACTGCAGCATTGACGTTGATAGAAACAATGGAAACAGCCATCAGCAGGAGACTAGCTAAAATCAACTATGATGTTTATACTCTGGAATAATCTGCAACTGAAAAAAGATGAGTAATTCCTCTGTGTATGACTGGAGGAATCCTGAAGGTAGATTGTTAAGTGGAAAAAGCCAGGTGCAGGACACTGTGCATATATTATGCTACCTTTTATGTAAAAAAAAAAAAAAAAAAAAGGAGAGCAATAAGAATATGTGCATTTGTATTTCCTTGTATTTGCATGAATTAACTTTGAAAAGAGAAACAAGAAACTGCTAGTGGTAGATGTATGGGGGTGGGGGAGCACTGGGTAGACCAGGGAACAGAGATGGAGGGGGACTTTTCATTGTATAAATAAAAATAAATCCTATGCCGATATAATAATACACATTCAAAACATTAACATCAAATATCCTCAAATGTGCAATAATATAATTTAAAAAGGAAAGGAAAATAAAGGGAGAGTAACAGGACTGGGTGGCTTCCAGAGGCCTCTGTAGAGAGAGAGAGAAAAAAAAGTAGGGCCTGTGACTATGACACTGAGTAAATTATGCCTAGTTTAAACCCTGCTACCCAACCTGCTTTGCCCTTTGTGGATCCGTTTTGGGAAACACCCATTCTCCAATGGAAAAAGAGCTGGTGTTTCCACTCCTGGGCTGTGCTGTCCCTGTGGAGTGACAGAACACTCCCCCGCCCTCTGCTCATGACCAGGGGCTGACATTTCTAAAGGCTGCCACGTGCATTTTCCAGACACATTTGTGGGTTGATGTGAGCTGGGATGTAGTCCTTGGCTCTTCAAATGTCAGTGTGCTGGTCTGCCCGAATAGAATTCCCTTTCTCTGGAAATGCCCGGAGCCACGTGGGAATGGGTTTCCATGACATTCGTCCTCGTCGTCAGGTTCTAGACACGAAGGAGCCCCTGAATAACAGCCAACCCACTCCTGGGCCGGTGGTGGGGGTCGGCAAGACCCTGCGGAAGCATAACTCAACAGTGACCCAGCACCAGGCCCGCATCGACTTAGGCGTGTCACTAAAGCCGTCTGACGACTGCTTTGGACTCCTAAAGCACCCAACTGAACAGAGTTCCAGAGTCGGTGTCCCATCCTCCCCTCTGCTGGCTCCTGGGACACAAGAAGGGACACAGGAGCTGTCGGATCTGGCAGCCTCTGGAGACAGTAAATGACCAGTCTCTGCCTGTGCCTGTTCTGCAGCAATGAGCAGCCACCACACCCGCTGCTGCCACCACTGCCGTTCTGTATGTGTGCACTGAGCACTTACCACATGCCAAACTGTCCAGAGCCCTGAATCCACAGCGAAGAAGACATCACTGGTGGAGAAAATGACCAACTAAACAAGCGCTTATGGTGAAGTCTGATATAACGTTTGCTTATTGGTAATTCTCTTTTTTTTTTTTGAGACAGGGTCTCACTCTCATCCAAGCTGGACTGCAGTGGTATGATCATAACTCACAGCAGCCTCCCTGTCTTGAGCTCAAGCAATCCTCCCACTTCAGCCTCCCTAGTAGCTGAGACTACAGACATGCACCACCACTGCTGGCTAATTTTTAAAAAAAACTTTTTGTAGAGACAAAGTCTCACTATGTTGTCCAGGCTGGTCTTGAACTCCTGAGCTCAAGGGATTTTCCCGCCTCAGTCTCCCAAAGTGCTGGGATTACAGGCGTGAGCCACCGCACCTGGCCAGTAATCCTCTCTTGTGGCAAGGCACAACACTCAACTCAGACTAGCTTAAAGGAAAATGAGGTTGGAGTTTCTCCATTGTTTATAGAGAAATACACATCTCATAAAACTCAAGGCAAATACACATCTCATAAAACTCAAGGCAGCAGTGTGGTTAGGCTTCAGACACTGGGAACCCAGGAATCTTTTCTCTTCACGTCTCCTCTCTGCTTGTTAGTGCCACTCTTCTCTCTTATACAGACTAGTTTTCTCCATGTAACAGAGAATATAATGACTGATGCTCCCAAGCATTATGCCTCACAGCGGCAGCCACCCAATCAGAGATTCACTTATCTTTCTCCATTTCAGGTCCAAAAATTCCGGGAAAAGGCCCGGAGCAGTGGCTCACGCCTGTAATCTCAGCACTTTGGGAGGCCGAGGTGGGCAGATCACCTGAGTTCAGGAGTTCGAGATGAGCCTGGCCAGCATGGTGGAAGCCTCTCTCTACTAAAAATACAAAAATTAGTCGGGTATAGTGGTGGGTGCCTCTAATCCCAGCTACTCAGGAGGCTGAAGCAGGAGAATCTCTTGAAGCTGGGAGATGGAGTTTGCAGTGAGTTGAGATTGCGCCATTGCACTCCAACCTGGGCAACAGAGTGAAATTCCATCTCAAAAGAAAAAAAAAATTCTGGGGAAGGGGTCTCATTGGACTCTGTATGGTCAGGTGTCCAGTTTTGGACCAAAAAACTTCAGTGAAGGAGGGGCATTATGCATTACTAATAGGGGGCTGCCCCTGGAAATCATGTGGCTCAGGGAGAGGCTGTTTGTGGAAAAGGGGCAGATAACACCCAAAGCATTCATTGTAGAGTGGTGGTGGAGGCGACAGGGCCGTAGCCTGATTTGGAGAAAGAGAGAGAGAGAGAGAGAGAGAGAGAGATCAGGAAAGGTTCCCAGGTTCCCAGGTCTGGGGGCATTTGAGCAGAGAACCAAAGGATGGTGAGCTCAGGGCTGGCTGCAGTGGCAGGGGTACATGACTGTCATTGGCAGAGGGAAAAACTGTAGATGGAAAGTTCAGTGAGGCACCTCTTCTTCCATCCAACTGTGGCTGAGCTTTTCTCTTTTTCTGCTGTGCTCTGGGGTCGTAACTTCACCTGTTTTCCCAGCTTGTCAATTGGTTCTCCAACTGTACCCATCCTAGTACTTATCCCAACAAGTGTGCTATTTCATCTCTTCTTCTTTCCCTTCTGAAATTTCCACTTGATATTTTTTCCTGTCACTTCGTGCTCTTGTTTCTTGTTGCTGCTATCTTCTATTTTCTCCTTGACTGTATTTCTCTTCCTCATTGCAAATGCTGGGTCCTCTTGTTCCCATCATTTCCATCTGCTTCCACTGATTCTGATGTCCAGTTTATGGTCTTTTTCTTGTGATAGACATCCTCAGGGGCCTCACTGTTTGGCCTTAAGAGGATCACATGTGATGGAACAGGGCTGTCGGCCACCTGCCTGGTCCTGTGAATTGGGGAAGGGCCCAAGTCCGGGTCTCAGTAGTTCTCAGTCCCAGGGAGTTTAAGGAGAGGCTGGCCAACCACAGTGGCTCATGTGTGTAATCCCAGCACTTTGGGAGGCCGAGGCAGGAGGATCGCTTGAGTCCAGGAGTTTAAGACTAGCCTGGGTGACATGGCAAAATCCCGTCTCTACATAAAATAAAAAAATTAGTCAGGCATGGTGATGCGTGCCTGTGGTTCCAGCTACTCAGGAGGCTGGGGTGGGAGAATCACCTGAGCCCAGGGAGGTCAAGGCTGCAGTGAGCCATGACTGCGCAACTGCACTCCAACCTGGGTAGCAAAGTGAGACCCTGTCTCAAAAAAAAAAAGGAGAGTTCTTAGTTTCCTGGGCACTGACAACGTGAGCTGTTGCCACTGATTTCTGCCATGAAAGGGCAGGAAAAATGACAGCCCAGGGCCTCAGGCAGATGGGGGGATGCAAGAGCCAATTTTAAAAGCTTCTCTCTTACCTATTCTTTCATTTCTGCTTCCAGCCACCCACCATCCCTACAGATGCCACTTCAAAGGCAGCCTTCAGTCTCTCCTGGGGCTTCTCACAGGTCTTTAGTTGGCTTCCGGATATATGTTACCCTCTCACCTCTTTGGTGTTTTCAGGGTTGGGAGAGGGAACTACTAGCACAGATGAGCTTACCTCTTGCCTGGACAGCTTTGACCTCACACTTGCCCTAGAACCTGGTCTATCCCAGGCATCCTGCTCAGGTCTGGCTCCAACTGGAGCCAGCCTCTCCCCATCCTGGCTCCTAGTCCAGGCTTTGGCCTCCTATTCCCTCCCTGGGCATCTGATCCCCAACTGTCTCGGGTGAGTGGCTTTACCTCCCCTCTCAGTGTGGACAGCTCCCAGCACCCACCCCCAATCTGTGGCTGGCACAGGACCTGCACATCTGCCGGGGGCTGCCATCATGGGACATTGATGCCTGAGGGAGGGACAAGTTGATGGAGTCACTGTTCTGCTGCTTGGGGAAGAGAAGGGTGAAGTGCCTTGGCTGGGGGAGATTTACATGCAGGTACTGATCATTCAGAGCATTCTCTGAGATCTGGGCTCTGGAGGCCCCCTGTGATCTGGATTGGGGGGGGGGGTCTGGAGGTCCCAGGGGAATGGCCAAGGGTGGCCAGTGTGGCAGGTGGGGACACTCAGGGGGCCTGGGGCAGTGGCTATTTACTCTATGGCGATAGAAGCATTTCAATATTTTAACAACCAGTACAGCTGTCGTAGAAGTACATTTCGACTGAATGTCAGCCCAGGTTGTAGGTGGCAGTGAGCAGCTGGGCTGTCACAGTGACGTTAAGAGCAGATGGAGTGGTTATAAACTGCGACAGGAGAAATTTAGGTTTGTCATTGGGAAACCTATATCACCACTTTTTACTAAGGAGAGCTGGTGGACATTCTCCCTGAAACTTGGGGGGTTCTGAGAAACAGGTCTCCAAAATGGACTAGCTGCAGCTTTCTTAGGCTGGCCTGGCATCCGGGGATTGGCACAAATGACTTCTTTGGATTCCCTTTCTCTGGAGCAAAGATCCCCAAATGATATTCAGTGGTAGTTGATCAAGAACATTTTTTGAGCCTTTGCTGTGTGCCAAATGTGGTGCTGGGTAATGAGGCTACAAAGGTGAAAAAGGCTGGGTCCCCGCTCTCTTGGAGCTCACGATGGGTCAGGCAAGGGGCAGGGGGAGATAGGACACCTGTCCCAAAGACGACCACAGAACCAGGCAGTGGGTGGGATGTGCTGAATGAGTTCACAAGGAGAAATGATGCAGAAACTCATCATTTGGAGTGGGAGTTGGGGACTTGTGTGGCTGAGGGGAGGCCACCCTGGCAGAACAGGGATGGAACTGGCCTCTAAAAGCTTTTCCTTTGCCTCTAGAAATAGCAAGGCAGTGCTACTTGGTTCTGATTTTCGCCTCCAGATATCAGGACACATTTTGTCCTTGAAAGCACTCAAATCGGCTTGCCTGGCCGATGTGAGGTCACTGCTTGTTAGCTATGCACAGCTGAGATCAGAACCTGTCCTCCTGCCAGCCAGCTAACGCAGAGGCTGGGTGTCTCACAAGCAGCCCTGAAGGGCCGCTCCGGGCACCTTTCTTCTAAGATTTCTCCAGACTGAGGAGACTGAGGGCAATGTGGGCCTCCCTCCTCCCTCCCACAAAGTGGTGCTTAGGAGGACTGGGGACAGCCCTATGTCAAACTCCTGCCCCTAGAGAAAGGGCTGGTATCTGTGGGTGAATCCCAATCTCAGAGACTGCCCTTGGTGGGTATCCAGGCCAGTCGTCCCCTCCCTGGGGACTGTATCTGGGAAGACAAGCTTTGGCTACAGTTGAGAGCTGGAATGACTGCTCTGCTCCATGAAATCCTCAGGGATCCAGGATCCTCCAAGCTCACTGCTCCACCTTTCAAAGGATGGAAGCTTTAGCCCCCTGGTCCAAGATGGCAGCCATGATACCCATGTTTAAGGCAGCAGGATAGAGAAAGTGACTAAAAAGAAAGGGATGATGAGGCACAGACCAGCTGTCTTTACCCCTTCCTCAGTATTTTTTATTGTGGTAAAATAAATATGATATAAAATTTACCATCTGAGGCATTTTTAAATGTACTCACAATGGCGTGCAGTTGAGGTGGGAGAATAGGGTCTGGAGGCAGGGAACTTAAGGCCAATTTGCATTGACTTTCTAGAACTAAATCAAAAGGAAAACCCCAACTTTCCACACCTAAGTAACAAAAGGATGGGAGGTGGCCAGGCATGGTGGCTCATGCCTGTAATCCCAGCACTTTGGGAGGCCGAGGCGGGTGGATCACCTGAGTTCAGGAGTTCGAGACCAACCTGGCTAAAATGATGAAACCCCGTTTCTACTAAAAATACAAAAAATAAGCCGGGCATGGTGGCACGGGCCTGTAATTCCAGCTACTCGGGAGGCTGAGGCATGAGAATCGCTTGAATCTGGGAGGTGGAGGTTACAGTGAGCTGAGATCACACCATTGCACTCCAGCTTGGGCAACAAGAGTGAAACTCCGTAACAACAACAACAACAACAACAACAACAACAAAACACAAAAGGACTGGAGGCTACTCCCTTTGCAACCCCCATCCCCTTTTTCTGCGTTGCAGATGGAAAGTTGAAAGTATCTCTGATTGGTTGCTTTCTGCAACCAATAGGAGTGTAACTTTGTAACTTCACTTTAGCCTCTGATCAGTTGCTTTCCACAACCAGTCAGACAGACTCCAGGTAAAGTCTTCGTTGCATAGAAGTGTAACTTTGTAACTTCACTTTAGCCTCTGATTGGTTGCTTTCCACAACTGATCAGCTGCTTGCATAGGGTGTAACCTTTATAACTTCACTTTAGCCTCTGATTACAGGCCAGTACTTCATTTACATAGGGTGCACAACAAGTAACCAATGAGAAACCTCTAGGGGGTATTTAAACCCCAGAAAATTCTGTAAAGCGGCTCTTGAGCCCCTATGCTCGGCCCGCTCCCTCTTTGTGGGATGTTCTTTCGTTTTCAATAAATCTCTGCTTTGGTTGCTTCATTCTGTCCTTGCTTTGTTTGTGTGTTTTGTCCAATTCTTTGTTCAAAACATCAACAACGTGGACACTCTCCACCAGTAACACAGCCATTACCACCATTCATCTCCAGAACTCTTTTCATCTTGTAAAACCGAAACTGTGTACCTGTTAAACACTAACTCCCCATTCCCCCATCCCCTGCCCCCATTCCCTGGCAACTGCCATTCTTCATTCTACTTTCTGCCTGTGTGACTTTGACTCTTCTTAGTACTTTATAGAGACAGACTGTCTTTTAAGGAAGATTTTTGGAAACTGACACGCCATGCTTCCATATGTCCCATTGGCCAGAACTTAGTCACATGACAACAGGTAGCTGGGAAATTAGTCTTTTTCCTGGGTGGCCACTAGAGGAGATATTTAGGGACAGGTAGCAAAGACAAACAGCTCAGTCTTACCCAACTATGTGGGTTCTTCAGTGTAAATGCTCTGTAAAGAGCTCTTAGGCAAAGAAAAGAACTAAAACTTAAAGAGCCTTATTTTTTAATTTTAGCTATTGTGTTTTTTTTTTTTGCCTATGGCTGATTCTTTCAACTCTGAATGCAAAGCATTTGTACATATTTCCCCTCTCGTTCTCTCCATTGGCTTCTTTTGTTACATCTTTGGTTGAAATATATATATATGTGTGTGTGTGTATGTATATATATGTATATATGTGTGTGTATATGTATATATATGTATATATGTGTGTGTATATATGTGTATATATATACACACACATACACACACACATATATACTCTGTTACTTGCAGCCAAAGCCTAGGCATTTCTCACTGATGCAGGTTCTTTGATTTTCCATCCTTCCACTGCCAAACTCCTTCTGAGGGAGGGCCACACAAGCTGGGCCCTGCTTTTCAGATGTCTAGTCCCTCTTAATCCCTTGCCACCAACATACTCCTTCACCAGGTCATAGTCACTTTATTTTTTAAAAAACCCAATGGCTGTTGTTCATATCTTCCTTGTCCACTTTGAGTTCAGAGTTTTTTTTACTGAAACTCATTTTCCCTTTGGTTTCTAGGACCTTGGATTGTATAGTTGACTTTCTGTCTTCTGACTACTACTTCTACATTTCATATACTGGGAGCCTCTTCTTCATCTTGCCTCCTCGTAGGTACTTTCCCTGCCCAAAGCCTTAACCTCAGTCCTTTTATGATTCACCATCACTACTACCACCCACATCATCTCCACTACCATCTCTACTACCAGCACTACCACCACCACCACCACCACCAACACCACTACCACCACCACCATCTCCACCATCATCACCACTTCCACTGTCAATTTACAAACATAATCTCTAGTCTTTCAATACTCATAATAGCTGTACAAGGTAAATATTATTATTATTCCCAGTTTGCAGATAAGAACACTGAGGCTTAGAGAGATGATACATTTTGCCTAAGAGCAAAAAGCTGGTAGGTATCAGAGGTGGGATTTGAATCTCAGTCTATCTGATGTCAAAGACTGGGCTCTCGATACAGCTTACCCCTCCCCACTCTTTAAAATGCTACAAGATTCACTCCTTATCGATCTTCCTCTGACAACACCAGGTGACATCCTAACCATCAGCACAGGCCTGGGTTAATATAACAGCCTCACAACAAATCTCCTTGCCTATAGGCATAGGGTCCCCACTTCACTTCCATTTACCCCCACCATGCCTGTTTGCCCAACACTAGACCGCTAGACCAATGATACTTTAACTCAACCTTCCTCAAGTCCCTGCCCTGCTCATACACTTATAGTGGTTCCCTGACGTTGCATGGATCACATTCTGGTCCTCAAAAGCCTTCCTCACCTGTGCCCATGCTCTCCATACTCCTGACTGACCATTACTTGCCAGTATTCTGAAGCCAGCTGTGGTGGACATTATTAGTGCTCACCAACAGCCAGTTCTCTCCTTCCTGGACAGAGGGGAGAGCCTACTTCACAGCCCCCTTTGCAATTAGGCAGAGCCATGTGACTAGCTCTTGTCGATGAAATATATGTGGAAGTGATGTGTGAGAATTTTACATTGAGGCAATGAAAAGGCTCTGCAGGACCCTCCGACTTCTCTTAACCCTTGCTGGGGTGCTCAGTTGCAAAGTTCCAGATGGTAGAGCCTCCATTGCCTGAGTTCCTAAGTGACTGTATGGAGCAGAACACTTTTCCCCCTTCATCTGTTGACTTGCAGTGAACTTTGCATGGACATGAAATTTCTGAAGCCACTGAGATCTTGCAGTTGTGTTATGGCGGCATAAGCCTAGCATATCAGGACAGGCTAGGTTATGTTGTCAGAACAACTCCAAAATCTCAGTGGCTTATAACACAACAACAAAAATTTCTTTCTTACGCGTGCTACAGGTTTTCACAGGTCATCAGGGGGAGGCTTTTCTCATGGTAGTTACTCAGGTATCCCGGTGGATGGAGAGTCCATTTTTGTGGTCTGTGAGTTCCCTCCAAGTGGGGAGAGAACATGGTGAATCACATCTTGATTCAATGCTTCCAATTCGACAAGACACAAGTAACTTTTGGTGACATTTCCTTGACCAAATCAAGTCACATTGCCACACCTGACTTCAAAGAGGGGCAAGAAAATATAATTCTACCATATGCTGGGAAAGAAGAGGGCTGGAGATATTTGGTGAACATTGCTACTGCCATCTTGGCTCATATGCCAGATGAGTTGGTCCCCTCCCTACTCTGCTTCATCCTGCCTCTAGGACTTATTTCATGCTATTTCTTCACCTTTTAACTACAGCTCTAGGCCCGTCCTTTCCATAAAGCCTCCCTTGATATTTCTATCACATTCTTTTCCTGCTTTTAAACTCCTAGGGCCTTTAGGGTGGCCAAAATTCAGTTGGTTATTCATTGGTTCATGTATAAGTCATGAGACTATTTTTGCTTTTACCAAACATACTTGGATGCATTTGCATATACATATATTTATATATACACCAATCTAATTTATCTTCTTAAAACTATCACCTGGATGGCTGTTTGTTTATTCCAATGATGGGTTCACTGCTACAAGATGTTTGTGGAATTGTCTTGGAGTTCGTAGCACATCCATTTCCTTATCTGTCAGAAGAATATAATAATGGTGCCTATTTTATACATATGTGTGAGAGCTAAATGGGTTAGTGCATATAAACTGCTTAGAACAGCAGCTGGCACACAATAAACGCTCAATAAACTTCAGCTATTATTATTATTTCTCTAAAGAGCTCTGCTGATAGCAATCTTTATCATCCAAAGGTGGATTTAATTTCTTGCTGACGATTCAAAAGTCATTCAGATCTATAGCAGGTGCTGTTGGTGCCCATGTGCCCTCTGCCCACCCCAGAGGTCCCCTGCAGACAGTTCTTGTACCTGCAGATGGTACAAGCATCTCTGCCAGGTGTGGCTTGCAGGCGAGATGATGGCATTGAAACGGCTGAGGAATGAATGCCCTCAGGTCTGACTCTCAACCAACGAGGCAGTGGAGATGATAGATCAATATCTCCTTCTCATTATCACTCAGCAGGAGAAGTCTGAGGTGTGTCCTGGAGTGTCCACACCATCTCCCGGAGAGGCCCAAATGGAACTTGGCCTCCATTGTCTACGGAGGTAACCTGTTCACTAACACACTTTTTGTCTTTTTCCCCTTTCTTGTCTCACTTTCTCCACTCTCTGAACCCTTCCCGGGATCACCCCCCAAACAGATTACCTGTACTCAGAGAATAATGCTTTAGGTGACGAGGGCAAACATGAGACTAAACTTTATCCAATGAAACTCCTTTTTTCAATGTTGTCTGTCAACTGCCTCTGGCAGTGGTTCTAAAAGTGGAATTGCATGAGGTTTTGAGCCATGACTGCACTATTGAAATAAGTTTCTGGCCTCTTAAGGTGTCAGCAGTGAGGGAGACATCTTTGGATGTATGCGTTCTGGGTATCATTTAGGGGACTGGCCAGCCTCCTCGCCCTATAGCTTTGCCTTGTTAGGGGGTTCTCTCATGAAGGCCCTGAGAGGCTCAGTGTGGACAGAACACCGTCCCCTGGTTTGGTGGTGGGTTTTGTGAGCTCTGGGTAGCCCAGCACTGGGATGTTCAGCAAACACTTTGTTTCATTGTTTGTCCCTGTGGTGGGCAGTGGACATGGGCTCCTCAAGAGTCAGCAACAGTTGGCCGGGCGCGGTGGCTCATGCCTGTGATCCCAGCATTTTGGGAGGCCGAGGCGGGCAGATCACTTAAGGTCAGGAGTTTGACACCAGCCTGGCCAAAATGGCGAAACCCCGTCTCTGCTAAAAATACAAAACATTAGCCAGGCATGGTGGCAGACACCTGTAATCCCAACTACTCAGGAGGTTAAGGCGGGAGAATCGCTTGAACCCAGGAGGCGGAGGTTGCAGTGAGCCGAGATTGTGCCACTGCACTCCAGCTTGGGCAACAGAGCAAGACATCATCTTAAGAAGAAAAAAAAAAAAAGAGTCAGCAACAGTCTCCTCCCCATTTTGTGAAAACCTACAGGACAATGAACACGAGGTTATATTGAGGATAGTTAGCCTGGTGCTAATTCTTTGCAACCAAGAAGGAAGATATTAATCAACTTGTGCATGTGTGCATTAGTGTCAGAAAGAAATTTCCAATCAGGGACAGATTAGCCAAAAAAGGAAAATCAAAAAGAGATTCCCCGAACAGTGAGGAGGTGGGTGCAGATAGCTGTGAGGAGGCCTTGGAAGTCTGCTCTTTGCCTGAGCTCACCCACCCTTCCCATCAGATAATGGCATTCAGGAAGACAGTGCTGTTTTAAGATTTATTTAGGATTGCAAGTGTTTTAAAAACAGAGGCCCAGAGAAGGGAAGATTTGCAATTGCAGGGAAAAAAAAAAAATGAACACACAGGAGAGTTTTCCAGATTTCTGGAATGTCAAATGGCGATTGTAATATCTGCATCACTTGTTGTGAGGATTAAATGAGGTGATGCATACAAAAATACCTAGCACTGCTCTTGTTCACAGCAGGTACTCAAAATTTGATAGCATTCTAATAAATATAGTCCTGTATAATACACTGGCTAACTTTCTATGATGATATTCTGATTTTTTTTTTTTTGAGACACACTCTCCCCACTTTGTCGCCCAGGCTGGAGTGCAGTGGCACAATCTCAGCTCACTGCAACCTCTGCCTCTCGGGCTCAAGCAATTGCAATTCTCCTGCCTCAGCCTCCCAAGTAGCTGGGATTACAGGCATGTGCCACCGTGTCTGGCTAATTTTTGTATTTTTAGTAGAGACAGGGGTTTTACCATGTTGGTCAGGCTGGTCTCCAACTCCTGACCTTCAGTGATCCACCCGCCTTGGCCTCCCAAAATACTGGGATTACAGGCATGAGCCACAGTGCCCCACCGATATTCAGATTGTTTTTTGTTTTTTGCCTAATAGAAATTTTATTCTAACCTTGGCTACCTTTAAAGCCACCTTGAGTTCAACATTGCCCTGTAAAACGAACTGTGCCCTTTTCTCTGGGCTCTGTGGCAGGCAGTGGGCAGCGTGCACTCTGTTCTCTCTGTGCTCTTATAGAGGTTTAGGGCACGACTGGCGATCCTTCTGCACAAGCCTGGCGTGAAGAAACAAGCCACGAAGGGAGCCATCATTCCCAGAATCCAGGCAGCCAGACAGCACACCCCACTCAGCTGTGAGACCTGGGGGCTACACACAGGAATGAACAGAACCCACATTTAGCCAGTTCCTATTATCAGCGAGGAAACCGGCTGAGAATGCAGAACACTGAACTAGACACGGCAACGGGGCCTCCGATCCAGCCAGTCAGCTCGAAAAGACTGCTTGACCTTGCAACACATTCCAGGATGGTTATATTTTGGGGTCGAAAAATCCATTCAAACTCTTTTTCCCTAGCTGCACGTGAACTTCGGGGAGCAACAATTATGCTTCTGCAGGAGCCAGCAGAAAAGCCAGACCCTCCAAACCGCAAAAGCAGCTGTCTCAAACCTCCACGTTATTAGGCTGATTGAAATAATCAGAAAACAGCTCCAGAAAGCTGGCTTTGAGAAAGGCAGGCAATTTTTGTTTGGCAGAGAGTGCTGTCAGCCTCCTCAGTGGGGGAAATCGAATGTTGTCTTTCTCACTCTCTTTCTTCTTTTCCCTTCTAAAAACTTCCCTGCATCGTTTGATTTCACATCAATTTGGTGAGAAGGGCTGTTGGTACATCTCATCTTCTGTGTCATGGGCTATCTGGAGTCCCAGGTCACCAGGTCACAGGAGAGATGCAAAATGATGCCCCGGAATCATGGTGGCTTTGGATTGTAGGAAACTGCTTTGTCCCTGGAGCCTGGCTGTTTCCCTGTCTCTCCCCCTGGCCTCTCCCTTATTCAAATGGTCATCAAATGGAGGAAGGAAAGGCCAAAAAGCCTGAAAATCCAACCTCATGAAGCAGAACCAACAGTCCCCATTGGAGGAGACAGATGTAGCAGAAGCAAAGGACTGGAGAAAAAGCTTTCCTGTCTCCCTGTGATGAAATTGAATTAGCATTGGCTGCATTAATGCCCATTTAGAGTGTGGAAGGGACTGTGACCCAGTCAAGGTTGAGAGGGGTGTGGTGAAGAGGTGAGGCCATAGCAACATCCCTATGCCCCTTCCCTGCCACTGCAGCCCCTAGCCTGTAGCATGTCTTAGCCTCAACCTGGGCCCGGTGGTCTTCCATTCAATGCACTGTCTAGCCTCCGATTTGCAGTAGGCAACCTTCCCTCTGGGAGCTCCATGTGTGCCGCCTCCTAGCCGACTCAACTCTACAGAAATCTAGGGGGGCCATGGTTAAGGGCGGGGGCACGCCCTGGATAGGCTGCTTAGCAGGACTCAGGCACTTGAAGCTTCGGCTGTGCTACCCTGAGAGAGGTAGGGAGGACGGGAGAGGGCTCCTCCTGTGTGGTATTTGCACGTTGCTGGGGAACGTGCTGCTTCCATGTTTCCAGCAATAACAAGGCACATTTGCTGCTGCAGGTTCATTAACGAGGCCTGCGGGAATGAGGATTGGCTTGTCCACCGTGTTCACTGGACGGTAGGAAAAAAGAAAAGTCAGAAAAGGGAGAGCGATGTTCAGGTTCATGCTCACCTGTGGCTATTTCCCTGAACTCAAGAGGCCACCAGCCCCTAGCTGCCTTGGCCATTGCTGCGGTGGGGTGGGGTGGGTGGGGTGAAGGAGTGGGAAAGGGAGGGGTGGGGGTACTGGTGATTCTAAGGATTCCCTTTGCTCCTTTTTTTTTTTTTTTTCTCTTTAACTGATACTGGCCCATTTGCTGTGCTGCTGGGTCAGTCTTGGACATTTTTCTCCAGATGACGACCCCACAATATTCTTTTTAAGCAGGACAGGCAGTTTGCCCAGGATTCTGCCAGCTCAGGCATGAGACCTAAGGCATATGCCCTGCCTGCCTGCTCAGACAGGGAACATTTAAGAATCCCTGACTGCATGCCTGTAATCCCAGTACTTTTGGGAGGGAGGCCAAGGTTGCAGGATCACTTAAGCCCAGGAATTCGAGACCAGCCCGGGCAACAAAGTGAGACCCTTTCTCTACAAAAAATAAAAAAATTACCCAGGTGTGATTGTGTACACCTGTAGTCCCAGCTACCAGGAGGCTGAGGCGGGAGGATCGCTTGAGCCCAGGAGTTCAAGGCTGCAGTGAGCTATGATTCTGCCACTGTACTCCAGCCGAGGCGATAGAGCGAGATCCTGTCTCTAAAAAAAAGAAAAAGAATTCCTGACTGCCTGACTATGGAAAAGTCGGGAAACAGGAACGGGGAGCCCCCAAACTCGGCCATCTTTCCTCCATCCCTGCTCTCACTCTCGGTTCTAATTTTTCTTGGTTCTGTCCTCTGCCTCTAGGCAGCCATCCTGACTTAGGTGTGGACAAAGAGACCCCTGGTCTGTGGGACATGTGGTGGCCCACAGCAGCCCCCCACACAGTGTGTCTTCAGAGTCCCTTGCCCTGGAACCTGTTGTCCTCTCTTCCTGTCCTCCAAGGTGGCTTAAATTCTCAGCCAGCATTCCTGTTTGTTGGGCAAACAGACAGTGAAAACAGTCCAGTGCCAGGAGGCTTGGAGCCTGGCACCCGGCCAGGGGCCTGGCAGCCGCATCCCAGGGATGGGAGGAAAGAATATCCATTTGGGAATTATTTAGGGTCCACCCGCTTCTCTCTTTGCATCAACAGAAGGCGGGCACAGGCAAGGGCAAAGGCAAAGAAAGACGGCGAATTGGGGATCGTTCTGATCTGCAACTTGTCAGGAGATCAGGAGTCCTGGCAAGAGGTTACTTGGGGAAGCTGGATGATGTTATCGACCAAATTGGGGTTTGGGGATTATCTGTGGATTTCATTTATCTGTGTTTTCCCTGGTCTCTCTTGTTGTAGGTAATTAAGAGCTGATTGCTAGTAATTAAGAGTTGTTGAGAGAGGCAGCAGGATCCAAAAAGGAGAGTCACACGTTTTGTCTTCCTTTGGACAGACTCCTGACCTCCTCCCCTCCTCCCTCTGCCTGCCCCCTCCGATGCGTGTGCCTTCTGCAGGGACGCTGGCCCCTGGAGAGCAAGTTGCAGCTTGTCAACTGGATTATTTATGTGTCAGCTCCGCTCTGGCTTAATTTCCTCCTGTTATTCCCAAGCCTTGAGTAAAGCCTTGTGTAGCAGGTTTAAGTTCCACTCTCCTGACACTCAGGTGTGCTAAGATGTAGCTTTTCTATTTCTCCCCAACTGCAGCTTTAACTGGGCTCTTGAGCCCCCATTTCTGCTGATGGTCGACAACTTAAACTTGCCAAGTCAAGGTAACAGTCACTTCTGGTTTAAATCATGGTCACTTTTAGGCAAATGCTGTCTCTTCAGGATTCTCCCTCACTCATTCTTCCCAGGCGTGAGCTGCAGCCCTGGGAGGGGGGGGGGAGGGGGGGTAAAGCAGGGAGCGGGGAGGAGAGGCTGGTCCTACACTGTCCTAGTATTGTGTGAGGGACATGTGTCCGCATGCTGCTCTCTGCATCCTGGCCCTACCCACTGGACTGACTGGACTTGGACAAGGTGTGCCTGTCCCTCTTTGACTTGAACATGGAACCTGATGTTGCGGCTGGCTACGGCCTCTAGTCCAGAGGCCTTGGATGTTACTCCGCTACATGCCCCAGGCCGGCGCCCTTTGGTGCCATGGTGGCTTGGGTGCCCTTGGCTGCTCTCTCTACTGTGCTGGGGTGTGAGGACCTGGGCCACCCTTGCAATCGCTGCTGAGACACTGCATTTAGTTACAGCCACTTTACCGCCGCAGCACCGGATTAAATGTGGACCTTCTCTGCGCGATGTGCAGGCTTCCCTTGCTGCTGGCTGCCGTGGCGTGAGACTCCGTCCCCTCTCCTCCCTGTGCCTATCAACCTCTCTGGGGTTTTCATGCCTCTCCCATCCCTGTGCCAGAAGAGCCCCAGGCTTGTTACAGGGCTCCTGTGGGCACGTAGACCCTTCCACCAGCCAGTCATCCTCTCGAACCATGATTCCCTCTTCCTGTGGCAGAAAAACTGCTCTCATAATCCCACCCCCATTCTTTATATTATGGTGTAAGATCAACGTTCCAAGTCCAAGGCATCTAAAAAGTTAAGTTCAGAATTCCAAAGCACCTTCTTTGTTCGCATTTGGAAGTCTATGGCTCCCAAGAGCAGCCAGTCTGTGATACACACAGAAGTCTTCCTGGTACCTTAAAAACCTTTTCCCTTCCCCTTCCCCTTCCCCTTCCCTATCCCCTTCCCCTTCCCCTTCCCTATCCCCTTCCCCTTCCCCTTCCCCTTCCCTTTCCCCTTCCCCTTCCCTATCCCCTTCCCCTTCCCCTTCCCTTTCCCCTTCCCCTTCCCTATCCCCTTCCCTTTCCCCTTCTCCTTCCCCTTCTCCTTCCCCTTCCCCTTCCCCTTCCCCTTCCCTTTCCCCTTCCCTATCCCCTTCCCCTTCCCTATCCCCTTCCCCTTTCCCTTCCCCTTCCCTATCCCCTTCCCCTTCCCTTTCCCCTTCCCTTTCCCCTTCCCCTTCCCTTTCCCCTTCCCTTTCCCCTTCCCCTTCCCCTTCCCTTTCCCCTTCCCTTTCCCCTTTCCTTTCCTTTCCTTTTTTTATGAGTCTCACTCTGTCACCCATGCTGGGGTGCAGTGGCACAATCTCAGCTCACTGCAGCCTCTGCCCTGCCCCGTGCTGAAGCCATTCCCCTGCCTCAGCCTTCTGAGTAGCTGGGATTATAGATATGTGCCACCGTGCCTGGCTAATTTTTGTATTTTTAGTAGAGATGGGGTTTCGCCATGTTGTCCAGGCTGGTCTCAAACTCCTGGCCTCAAGTTGTCTCCCAGCTTTGGCCTCCCAAAGTGTTGGGATTACAGGTGTGAGCCACTGTGCCCGGCCCCCTTTCTTTTTTTTTTTTCAACCTGGGAGCATAGATTCAAGTTGCCCTAAATGTACACTCCCCCCTCCCCTTTCCTTTCTGTCCCTGCACATAGGCCCTGAGGGCTGCACTGCAGCTCCTGCAATATGACCCCTGCTTCTGAATCAGGCTGGCCGTTTCTCTCATGATTCCCTGCTCTCTGGACAGGTTGCTTTGTCCACCTGGCTCTGCCACTCTGCTCACCTTGAGATGCGTAGATAGGTAGGTCTCTTCACATCCTTCTTCAGCTGGAAGATGGCCACAGTAACTCCTCCCTCCCAGGATAAGGGTTAAGTGAGATGGTGTGTGCAGAAGGGAGCTGAGAGGTGGGAAGTGTGATGTGTGGATTTATTCTTTCTCCTATACTCTTATTTTACCCCTGGTTGAGGGCCCCTTTAACTTGCACCTGAGACAGCACAGATATGGAGAGGCAAGGGACCATACGCAGTCACACAGGGCCGATCCCTTGTCCTCTGGAGCCCACCGCCTCCTGGCCAAATTTGGGGGTGCTCTTCCTCTGGGATGGAATTGGTGCTGCCCTCACCCCTTGGAGCTGTGCAAGGAGGGGCTCTGCAGTGAGCTACAGGGAAGAGAATGGGACCTCCATTCAGCTTGGTCTGATATGCTGGGGAGAAACACCTGGCCTGGGTGAAGGGTGAGCCTCTCTCTGGATTTCCCTCGGAGGGCACGGTTTCCTTCGAGGCAGGCAGGTGGCTATTTGGGATCCTTCACGGTTTAGCTTACCTGTGGTGGCCGAAGCACCCTCTACGTAGCAGAAGAGGCACTAGACAGCCACAAAACAAGGTTCCTCTTTCTTGCTGTGCCAGTGACACAGTTGTTCCACCACAGTCTCCCGTTTGATTGACTTCTGCGGTGTTACAAGGTGTAAGTCATGTTCCCCAGGTCTCACTGATGGGGGCAGGGAGTTGGAAAGCAAAGAATCTTGAAATTCAAGCTGGTTTTTAATTTTTCTGTTAGCTTTTGCAACAAAAGAATTTGCATGGCCTTGATGGTGAATCCCTCAGTTTTTTTCTTCTGTCTCCTGGAGCCAGGAGGGCGTGAAAGGTGTGTGATTCCCTTTCAGTGTCCAAGTAGCTGTCTTCTGGGTGTGCTTCAGAGTCCGTAGTCTTCTCCTTGGAGGACTTTTTCCTTATGGTCCTCTCGACTGAGTTCTCTCTAGATTTCAATGATTTTATTTTTGGTTTCTAAGTGGGCTTAAGTTTTTCTTTTTAATGACTTCATAGCGGCATAAAAAATCCTTTTAAGTAAGCATACAAACGTTACAGAGAGAAAAGTACGCAAATCAGCTCAGTAATTTTCCTAAGGTGAACATGCCCGTGTCAGTCACTCAGATCAAGAAACATGATAACATCCCAGAATCACCTCCCAGATGTTCACTCTCCAAGGGGAACCACTCTGGACTTACTGACGCAAGAAGTTGCCTTCCTTCCTTTTGAATCTTATGTAAATGGAATTAAACAGTATGTAGTTTTCTGCATCTGGCCTCTTTCATTCATCATGTTTGTCAGTTGTTGGGTGTGGAATTAGTGCATTCTTATTTCTGTATAGTATTCCGTTGTTTGAATAGATCAGATCTTATCCATTCTCCTGTGGATTTTCAGGCTGGAACTATTATGGATTGTGCTGCTCTTCCCAGTCTTGTACATGTCTTGGTGAACATATGTACACATCTGTAGGATCTGTGCCTAGGAGTGGAATTGCTAGGCCATAGGGTGTATATAGGACAGATACTGTCAAACACCTTTGCAAAATGGCTCTACCATTTTGCACTCTGACCAGCATTGTATGGCGGTTCCTCTCTAATACTTGGTATGGTTAGTTTTGTTTCATGTTAGCCATGCTGGTGGAGGTATAGTGGTATCCTTTTGTGGTTTAAATTTGTATTTCCTACCTAATGAAGTTGCATTATCTTTTCATATGTTTATGCAAAGTGCCTGTTTGTGCCTCTTCTTCCTTTTATTCAGTTGCCTGTTTTTCCTATTGATTTCTAGGAGTTCCTTATGTGTCCTTTGTTCTGTGTGTGTGATGTGACTGTGTCTTCTGCCTGCCTTGGCTTCGACTTTTCAGGCTTTTAAAAATTGAATTTTTTTTTAAATTTTAATTTTAATTTTTATTTTTTATGTTGAGATGGTGCTTCACTGTTGTTGCCCAGGCTGGAGTGCAGTGGCACAATCTTGGCTCACTGCAACCTCCACCTCCTGGGTTCAAGCAATTCTTGTGCCTCAGCCTCCCGAATAGCTGGGATTACAAGTGCACATCACCACGCCTGGCTAATTTTTGTATTTTTAGTAGAGACGGGGTTTTACCATGTTGGCCAGGCTGGTCTTGAACTCCTGACCTCAGGTGATCCACCAGCCTCGGCCTCCCAAAGTGCTGAGATTACAGACGTGAGCCACCTCACCTGGCCCAAAATTGAATTATTTGGTGAACAGAAGTTCTTAATTTTAATGTAGTTTATCACTTTTTTCCCCCTAATACCTTTTGTGGCCTGTTTAAGGAAATAGTTGCCTACGTATAGGTCTAGATGATATTCTTTTGTTATAATCTAGAATTTTGCTTGTTTTACTTTAACCTTTAGACCTCTAACCCGTCTGGAATTTGCTTTTGTATGGTGTGCGTAGGGATCAAGATTCTTTCTCCCCATATGGATATCAGTGACTTGGCACTATTGATATTTGACATTTGTGTTTTAGAAAGAAGAGTTTTCTGTGACTTAATTGGCATGCACTGTTCATGATAATGCTGTTAACCTTCTGTAACATCTTGATAATTGTCATTGTAGATGTAGTAGTAGTAGTAGTAGTAGCTGCTAAAATATATTTATTTTTTCATGCTTCTAAGTCCCAGTTCATGCCACCCCTTCAGTAGACGGGCAGCTCCTTGTAGGCAGAGACAACTCTTAAAGTTATTTTAACAAAACATTTCCTAGGTGCCCCATGGCACTGTAGTGGGTATGCTGCGTCCTGTGACTCTGAGCCCCGTAGCCTTTGTGCACTAGAGAAAAGACTCAACATGGACTCCCAGGGAAGACAAGGACCTGCC
>NC_037689.1:19470768-19494983 GCF_003255815.1 Theropithecus gelada
CTTTCCTTTCCCCTTCCCCTTCCCCTTCCCTTTCCCCTTCCCCTTCCCTTTCCCCTTCCCCTTCCCCCTCCCCTCTCCTCCCTTCCCCTCCCCTCCCCTTCCCTTCTCTTCCCTTCCCAGATGGACTCTCATTCTGTTGCCCAGGCTGGAGCGCAGTGGTGGGATCTAGGCTCACTGCAACCTCCGCCTCCCATGTTCAAGCGATTCTCCTGCCTCAGCCTCCCGAGTAGCTGGGAACATAGGCACCTGCCACCACACCTGGCTAATTTTTGTATTTTTAGTAGAGATGGGGTTTCACCATGTTGGCCAGGCTGGTCTCGAACTCCTGACTTCAGATGATCTGCCTGCCTTGGCCTCCCAAAGTGCTGGGATTGCAGGTGTGAGCCACTGAACCTGCCCCATTTCTTTTAGTAGACTAATATGTATTGAGCACTTTCAATGTGTCTGGCACTTTGCATGGGTTATCATGTTTAATCTTCACAAGTGCCCTGTTAGGATTTCCATTTTTCATATGAGGAAACTGAGGCAAAGGGGGTTAAAGAAATTGCTGGATAATTTGCCTCTGGTGCCTTGGCTCACTTCCTTGAGGCCTCACCTCTGCTGCTTCCAACTGGGCCTTGGTGGACCATTCCACGAGGGCTTTGACTCAAGTCGCACTGACAGCATCTCACCCAAAGTGAGTACCAGTCATCTCTGCCTTTCATTTTCTGCCTCAGGGCTTCTCTGCTACTGCAGACACGGGAAGGGGGATTTCCTTGTCAGGCAGCACTCACATCCTGGAAAGGAGGCTTGCTCACTCATAGGTCTGCCAGTTGATGCTGGCTGTCCTCGAAGCCCTTAGCTGGGGCTGTTGGTCACATATTTACACACGACCTCTCTGTGTGATTTGGGCTTTCTCACAGCATGGCGACCAGGTTCCAAAGGTCAGTGTCCTGAAAGAGAGCTCCTGGGCACCAAGCAGAAGCTATTTGCATGTTGTGACTTAGCATCGCAAACCACATAGCATCACTTCCACCATATTCTATTGGTTGGAAGAGTCACTAACCCACCTAGGTTCAAAGGGGAGAGGAAAAAGACACCACCTCTTGACAGGAATAAGGAGATCCTGGAAGAACATATAGGACCAGAAATATTACTGTGGCCATAATTGAGAAATACAGTGTATCACAACAGAGGTGTCTGGAGACAGAGTGGAAAAGACGTGGCTTAAACATGTTAAATACTTGAATTTGAGGCCAGGTGTGGTGGCTTATGCCTGTAATCCCAGCATTTTGGAAGGCCTAGGAGGGTAGATGGCTTGAGACCAGGAGTTTGAGACCAGCCCGGGCAATGTGGCAAAACCCCATCTCTATGAAAAATATGAAAAATTAGCTGGGCATCGTGTCAAGTACCTGTGGTCCCAGCTACTCAGGAGGCTGAGGTGGGAGGATCACTTGAGCCATGGAGGTTGAGGCTGCAGTGAGCTGTGATCATGCCACTGCACTCCAGCCTGGGTGACAGAGTGACCCTGTCTCAAAAAGAAAAAAAAAAATAAGTAAAATAAATAAATAAATAAATAAAACTTGAATTCGGCTGGGTGCAGTGGCTCACGCCTGTAATCCCAGCACTTTGGGGGGCCGAGGTGGGAGGATCACTTGAGCTCAGGATTTTGAGACCAGCCTGGGCAACAAAAAATCGTTGCCCGTCTCTACAAAAAATTATAAAATTAGTCAGGCATGGTGGTGCACACCTGTAGTCCCAGCTACTCAGGAGGCTGAGATGGGAAGATAACTTGAGTCAAGGAAGTGAAGGCTGCAGTGAGCCATGATCATGCCGCTGCACTCCAGTCTGGGTGACAGACTGAGATCCTTTCTCAAAAAAAGAAAAAGAAAAGCCCTCGAATTCCAGGGAACCAGCCCAAGGAACATCCAGTGCTGCTTTGGGTTCAGACACAATATAGGGGCTGCCCAGCCACCTTGATATGAGAGACACCAAGAGGATAGTTACCCCATGTCCTGCAACCCAGGAAATGCTACTTTAGGGTTAGTCTTTGCCATAATTCGGGGATGACTAAGCCGGTAGAGTTTCTCTCGCAGGTTTTCTGGAGGGCAGGCTTTTGGAGGTTCTGCAATGGGAATGCACCTTCCCTGCAAGTCCACGGCTCTTGGAGACCAAGGCAGATTGTTCCACCCCAGTGGGCTGCGTATTCTGACACAGGTGAGCAGGGGCTTCTGGAAGCACATGGGAGAGGCACCTACCCCAACAGGGCCTTTTCTAGAGGAGGTGACATCTAAGCAGGATGGTGAATGACGAGTAGGAGTTGACCAGAATAGGAGGGGGTGGTGAGGAGGCTGGAGCATGAGGGAAGTGGTGAGGGGAAGGGAGAGAAGGATGGATTGAGTGCTGGGACCACATTTGTTAGGCCTACCAGGGAACTGGGATTGATGGTTTGATTGGTTTTCCCTTCCCTTTGTCCAGAACATCAGAAAATGCCTAGATTTTGGTGTGTGGGGGTGGGTGGGTAGGGGGCTAAGAATATATACCAGGTAGCTGTGGGAAGAGAGAGGTGGGTGGGTGAAGGAGAAGAGGGAAAAGGAGGACAAAGAAGGGAAAAGAGGAGGGAGAGAGGAAGGGGGGAAACAGAAAGGAGGAGAAAGAGAAGAAGAAGGGGGGAAGACAAAAAAGAAAAAGAGGAAGGCTGGGTGCGGTGGCTGATGCCTGTAATCCCGGCACTTTGGGAGGCCGAGGTGGGTGGATCACCTGAGGTCAGGAGTTCGAGACCAGCCTGGCTGACATGGTGAAACCTTGTCTCTACTAAAAATACAGAAAATTAGCCAGGTGTAGTGGGGCGTGCCTGTAATCCCAGCTCCTTGGGAGGCTGAGGTGGGAGAATCACTTGAACCTGGGAGGTGGAGGCTGCAGTGAGTAGAGATTGTGCCATAGTACTCCAGCCTGGGCAACAGAGTGAGACCCTGTCTCAAAAAAAAAAAAAAAGAAAAAGAAAAAGGAAGAACAGAAGGAGAAAGAGGGAAAGAGGGGAGGAGGAAAAGCAAGAGGAGAACGAGAAAGTGGAGCAGGAGTGGAGCAGGAGGAGACAGGTAAAAGAAGAGGCTTCTAGGACAAAGGACTTTTTCATAATGTGGCCTTGAGCCAGTCTGGGCACCTTGACCAATCTGAGAGCCTTTGCTTTGGGGACCTTCCCTTGCCTGTTTATGTCCTGTAATTGTTCATTCATTCATCCATTCCATCCACAGGCACTTACTGTTTGCCCTCTACTTCCTTATATGTTAACTTAACATTTTCTTTGCATGTTTTCTCAGTTTAACAAATAGATATTGGGATACAGCTTAACAAATACAAGTGAATCTACTGGCCAATGGAACAGCGTATTTGAGATCTGCAGTCCAGTGTGTTCACTGCCACATTTTCCTTCCCTCCCTCCTTCCATCAGCCCACCCACTCTCACTTAGCGAGTTTTGGCTTGAGAGCTTACTCCACACCAGGAATAGGACATGGCAGTTCATGCTCTCAGTATCAGCTAGGATTAGCTTTGGCTGAGAGTAACCAAAAAAACCCACATGATATTGGTATGTCCAAGATAGCATTCACTTTCTCCCTTGTGTTCAGAAGGTCCGGATTTAGGCAGTGCCAGGAAGCTCTGGCGTTGTACAGGGGTAGGGACACGGGCTCCTTGTTGTCTGCCAGGTATGGCTTCTATCATGGTTGAAAACCATGTCTCAGCTAGGTGCAGTGGCTCATACCTATAATCCCAGCAGTTTGGGAGGCCAAGGTGGGGGGATGGTTTGAGCCCAGAGGTTCGAGACCAGCCTGGGCAACATTAGCGAGAGACCCTGTCTCTTAAAAAAAAAAAAAAGAATTAGCCAGGTGCGATGGCACATGCCTGTGGTCCAAGCTACTGGGGAGGCTGAGGTAGGAGGATCTTTTGAGCCCAGGAGGTCGAGGATACAGTGAACCACGGTCACACCACTGCATTACAGCCTGGATGACAGAGCAGGAGCCTGTCTCAAACAACAACAAATAAAATACCATATATAAAATACCATATATAGACTTTCTTTGACAGCCCTCCCAACCAGGTGGAGCCTAATTCTCCTCTGAATATGGACCAGACATTTCCAATTAATTGAATGAACCAGAGGTGATGCTGTGAGGCCGGGTTGGAAAAGGTGATACGGCTTTCACCTCTCTCTCTCTCTCTCTCTCCCCATCTCCCTCTCTCCCTCCCTCCCACATGTCTTTGAAGCACTGAGCTGCCATTTAGGAATTTGGCTACCCTGAAGCTGCCACGTTGGAGAGAGATGCCCAAGGTATCCCAGATATTCTATTCTCCTCAATCCACTCCCCACCCCTGCCAGTCTTTGCAGCCCAGCCGCCAGACATGTGACTCTGCCCCGACACACATTTCTGCCCCTTCTGGAGCCTGCTAAGCCCACCACCCCACTTGGAGACAGCCTTCTTTTTTTTTTCTTTTGAGATGGAGTCTGGCTCTGTCGCCCAGGCTGGAGTGCAGTGGCACAATCTCCGCTCACTACAAGCTCCGCCTCCTGAGTTCACGCCATTCTCCTGCCTCAGCCTCCCGAGTAGCTGGGACTACAGGTGCCCGCCACCACGCCCAGCTAATTTTTTTTGTATTTTTAGTAGAGACCGGATTTCACCGTGTTAGCCAGGATGGTCTCGATCTCCTGACCTCGTGATCCTCCTGCCTCAGCCTCCCAAAGTGCTGGAATTACAGGCATGAGCCACCGCTCCCCTCTGGAGACAGCCTTCTTGAGGGCAGAGGTCTCCCTAGAGCCTGCAGTGGGGCCCTCTGGGGTCCTGAGGACACTGACATGCCTGCTGCCTGGGTTGGCAACTGCTCATCATCTTTGCACTATCTTCTTACTCACAGCCCCCAGGTGACTCAGAACGTGTGGTTGACGTGGAGCCACTCAATTTCCTGCCTTGCCTCTCCTCTGGCCTCCCGGCTTGCAACCAAGTCTTCCTATTTGGGGGGTTGAGGGTGCTGTGGCTTCACACTGGCTTTCTCAGCTCCTCCCTCTCCTTCAGGGACTAGGTTGGGGGATCAGGGGAGGAGGAGCAGTGGCCCACATCCCTTCCAGTGCAGTGGGAATGGCACTAGATTGGAGATCTAGGCTGTCATCCAGGCTCTGCCACTAACTGGCCCCTGAGACTTGGTAAATCCCTTTACCCCTGGTCACAGTTTTCTTATCTACAAAGCCTTCATAGATTGAGACTTTGTAATGCTCTCGTACAGTCATGTGTCACTTAACGAAAGGGATATGTTCTGAGAAATGTGTGGTTAGGGGATTTCGTCATTGTACGAACATCATAGCATATATATCTACCAGCCTATGTGGTATAGCCTACTACACACCTAGACTACTTGGTATAGCCTATTGTTCCTATGCTACAAACCTGGACAGCACGTACTGTACTGAATACTGCAGGTAATTGTTATACAGTGGTATTTGTGTATCTAAACATATCTAAACATAGAAAAGGTACAGTAAAAATACAGTATTATAATATTACGGGACCACTGTTGTATATACAATCTGTTGTTGACTGGTACGTCATTATGTGGTGCATGCTTTTATTTATTGAGTGTCCACACTATCCTGGGGCTAGGCTCTTTGGAGGATCCAAAAGAAATTGTATCATTTAGTGATTTTTCCATTGTGAACCCAACCCAATTCAATATTAGCAAAAGGGAGAATTGATTGGTTTATGTTACTGAATGGTCCAGCGGTAACCTACTTCAGGTATGGCTTGATCTAGGGCTTAAATGATGCCACCAGCACCCATTATCTGCTCTGTTTCCTGTGGATGGGTTTCATGGTTACACACAGTAGTGGTTCCCTGCCCCCACCCCCCAACCCCATCCAAATTCCTGGAACTTCCAGCCCCCGTTCCTGTCGCCTGCCCACCCAGTTATAGCTGCTCTGCTCTAGACCTCGCATGTTCTACAACCAAACCCAGCCCAGAAGAGAGACCCTGTGTTCCAGCATTCCCATCAAGAATCCTGATGTTTATTCTTATTGGACCAATTTGGTCATGTGTATCTTCCCTTTTGAATTAAGCCAATCTTGTTGATCCCTAGAGCTGCGTGTGCAGTCAATTCCAGCTCCCCAAACTGCCTGGCTGGGAGAGGGAGGAAATAGATACTGGCCACGTGTGTGTGTGTGTGTGTGTGTGTGTGTGTGTGTGTGTGTGTGTTAGGATGGGGGTGGCTTATTCTCAAAGATCTTACTCAGAAAGGGGGCTGAGGCAGGAGGATCACTTGAGCCCAGGAGGTCAAGGCTGCCATGAGGCGTGAATGTGCCACTACACTCCAGCCTGGTCAACAGAGAGAGACATTGTCTCCAAAAAAAAAAAAAAAAAAAAGCAAATTTATGATTTACACTCAGGATGCAGAAAGCATGACTTGAATGATCCTTCCTTATGAAATTTGACAAAGGAAAAGCTCCATGTGAGTTTAAGGGACAGGGAGGGCTTCTTGCAGAGGCAAGACTTGGATGCTGAGGAGAATTTAGGCAGAAAGGAGCCTGGGGTTGGGGTAGATAAGGACCTTTTCATGTGTGATCTGCAGCCCTGCAGCTTCTCCCAGTCCTGGCACTATATCGATTGCAGTTTGAATAGCTTGTAATTGTGGAAGCAAAAGAGAAACCCTGTAGTGGTCTTATGTTCTGAATTGCATACCCTGAAAATTCATATGTTGAAGTCCTAACCCCTCAGTGCCCCAAGATGTGACAGTATTTGGAAACGGGGTCTTTAAAGTGGTAATTAAGTTAAAATGAGGTCATATGGGTAAGCCCTAATCCAATATGGCTGGTGTCTTTATAAAGAGGAAATTAGGACACAGACACACACAGAGGGAAGACTGTGAAGATACAGCCAGAAGACAGCCATCTACAAGCCAAAGAGAGAGGCCTCAGAAGGAACCAACCCTGCTGGCACCTTGATCTCAGACTTCCAGCCTCCAGAACTGTGAGAAGATAAAATTGCATTGTTTAAGCCCCCCAGTACATGATACTTTGTTACAGGCAAAGCCCTAGGAAGCTGGTTTTCAAAAGTGACCATGAACCCCACCTTTCTCTGCCCCTTCCTAGAAGGCTGGCTCTGCTCCTCACACAGACTGGCTATGCTCCCAGCAGGATGCCATGGTGAGGGGGTCTCTCCTACATGCCACCCTGACCCCCCACGTTATCCCATAGCTGACACCTTAACTGCAGGGGCTTCACCAGCAAAGCCCTCTTAGATACTGAAAAGTCATCTTCATCCTGAAGTTCCTTTTGGTCACTTGCTTCCAACTGTCTCTAAGAATTAAACCCTTGCCATCTCTTCCCAGTGTATACTTTGGTGGAAGATAAAGCCAGATTCAGTTGTTTTTCTTGAAATAGGAGATGGAATTTTCCCCAATGTAAAAATAATGGTGCCCAATTCTTGTGGGAGGTGGACAGGGCTGGCGCTGGCACTGCAGGTCTTCCTTTCCCTCAGAAATAGCCCCACAATGGCCTCATTTTCTAAAACTTGCAACTCAGCTAGTACTTAGCCTTTAGCAAGAAGCATCCACTCTGCTCAAGTTGAAAAGAGAGAGATCCATTTGTCAATGTATGCAAGCACTCAAGTAGTGGAAATTGAAGAGTTCCCCCAGTGCCCGTCCACCGGCCTTGGGGTTCAGGCACATTGCCTCAACGGACTCGTGGTTAGAGACAGAGATGTACAGGTGGACTTTAGCTTCTCCTACACCTGATGGGGACGTTGAATAAAAAAGTAGGATATTGGGGTGGGGAAGGTAGATGGTGTTGGCAAGTAGCAAGTTTGGAGGGGGAGGAGAGGAGCCCTGCGAAGCCAGGGGCAGTTGAAGGGGACTGGGGACAGGCAGGGAAAGGCATGGAGGGAAGGGAAGCATTTTTCTCATAGGCCACGGACAAGGTGATCTGAAGATCCTGGTTGTGAGCAGGTTTATTTTATTTTTTTTGAGATGGAGTTTTGCTCCATTGCCCAGGCTGGAGTGCAGTGGGCATGATCACGGCTCACTGCAACCTCCGCCTCCCGGGTTCAAGCAATTCTCCTGCCTCAGCTTCCCGAGTAGCTGGGACTACAGGCACATGCAACCACATCCAGCTAGTTTTTGTATTTTTAGTAGAGACAGCGTTTCACCATGTTGGCCAGGCTGATGTTGAACTCCTGACCTCAGGTGATTCCCCTGCCTTGGTCTCCCAAAGTGCTGGGATTACAGGCCAGAGCCACCGCGCCCAGCGAGCAGGTCTTAATAGACTTGACCGTCATATAACAAACCCTGCCGCCCTCCTCACAAGATCTCAGAGCAGGCTTCAAGCTGACATCTCTTGCCTTAAAATAACAGAGGAGGCCCAGGCTGCCTTTTGCCTTCATCCTGGGAGAAGGATCTCTAAGAACTAATTTTTTAACGGAGTGATAAAAGGTAAACAAATCAGCCTATTTGGGGGTGGGGTGGGGGAGGAAAAGGGCAGTGAGAGCTTATGGGTAGTGGGGTGATTGTGAGTTGGGTCTCTTTACGATGGGAACCGGAAAGATAATCTTTCTGGAGCATTGAGGGCTCCAGTTAGA
Source organism: Theropithecus gelada (assembly GCF_003255815.1). Taxonomy (NCBI): domain Eukaryota; kingdom Metazoa; phylum Chordata; class Mammalia; order Primates; family Cercopithecidae; genus Theropithecus; species Theropithecus gelada. The sequence continues at coordinate 19,479,361 of NC_037689.1, forward strand.
ATCTTCCTTCCCTGACAAGGGGTTTCCTTCCATTGTTGTGTGGTCTTGAGGCCCCCTTCCTTAGCTCTCGGGGCAGGCAGTAACAGTGGAGGATATGTACCAAGGGTTGAAGAATTGGAGGGGCTGAGCTGGAGATCTGGAGGAGGAGCCCTGGGCTTCACAGCCATCATGGGGGCAGGGGAGGCTGCAGGGCCTCTGAGAGGCATCTTTGAGATTTGGGGGCTCCTACCCTTCCTAGCCCCTGCCCACTCCCACTCCCCAGCGTCTCTGCACATTTTCAAAGAGCTCATTCAGACCCCGCTGCTCCTCCCTCCCTTCTCCTTTCCCCCTTCCCCTCTCCCTCCACCTCCTTTCCTCCCACCTCCACCCTCTCCTGGTCCTGCCACTTCCTTGTTTACCCTACAGTCTGATGAGGGGAGAGAGCTGCCTGTCTCAGGAATAAGTTTCCTGGTAAATTAGCTGCAGGGATTGAAATCCATTTTGATTCTGCCCATTATTAAGTATTGTTATTTCTGCTGTTCATTACCGGCTTGTTTCCTTGATCAACTCTTGGGAACAAAGGCTCTTCAAAGCATTTCCCACCGGGGTGCCTGTGTGGCCACCACCACTGTGCCCCAGTCTAAAGTAACCCGCACCGACCACCCCGCCATGTGGAGCTCTTCAGGGCCCAAGCAAGGAGCAAGGTCTTTTCCTTGCTGGCTTGGGAGAAGGCACGGGGCAGGCCAGATAAGGCCAGGCTGGGGACCTCCCACCCTCCACCTCAGTGCACCCTCCCATGGCTGCCACCCTGTCTAGAGAAGCCACACTAGGAAACCCATTCTTACTGTTTTTTTTTTTTTTTTTTTNAACTGCCAAAAATGTGAATGAGGCCATCTGGGATGTCCCATACCCTGTCAAACTCCTAGCTGACTGCAGTTGCATGGCTCCAGCTGCCACGTGGAACAGAAGAACCACCCAGCTGAGCCAACCTGACCCTGTAGAATTGTGAGAAAAATTGTTAAGCTGAGTGTGGTGGCTCATGCCTGTAGTCCCATCTACTTGGGAGGCTGAGGCGGGAGGACCACTTGAGCACAGGAGTTGGAGGCTGCAGTGAGCTATAATCACACTATTGTTTTAAACCATTAAGTTTTGGTGGTACTTCTTAGGCAGCAGTAGAAAAGTAAAACATAGTTATTTCAAATATTTGAAGGGTCATTGGTGGAAGAGAAATGAGCCTTGTTTTTGCAGGCCCCAGGGAGAATAGCAAGAGAGCTGCACCTTTTGGCTCAGTACAGGTAGGAACTCTAAGACATTCAGATCCATCTAAGAAGGGGACCAGGTATGACCTTGTAACACTCCCTGCAGGGCATGAATAAAAAGATGGCGGCTGCTTGTTGGTGTCTTGAGGGGAACCCGGGGGACCAAACACTTGACACACAGTCCTGCCCTGAGCTTCTTTGGTTCTTTGTAGTCTTCCACATTCATTACATCTACTTCCCCCAAAGGGAACTCTTCACTTTACCACAAGCTCCTGATGGACATTCCTCCTCTTGTTCCATCTCGGTGGGCTTTTGTCAGCCTAGGCATTTTTCAAAATCACATGCCACATCCTTCAGAAAGCTTTTGGGGGTGGGAATATCAGAGGAGGGCTAGGAAAAGAAAATTTTCTTGTGACCTTGGCTTCTTTGGAATATATGACCCTTACATAGTCTGCAGTACCTAGATTGCAAGCACTCTGAAAAGAGAGACTATTTTATTCATTTCTGTATAGCCCAGTGCCCAGCACAGGGCTGATGGTCCAGGCATGATCTGGGTTTGGGCTGAGTCAGGTGAATCACACACCTGGAGGCTGGATCTTACCCTCCTTGCTGTACTGGGCAGGGCTCGGTACCTTCCAAGGGGATCGATCCATCCCTGTATGCGCTTGGAACAGGGAGGTGAGGATAGGGCAACTCCAAGAGGGACCTCCTGAACTCAGCAGGCTGTGGCTGGTTTGTCTTTTCTTTTCTTTTATTTCTTTTCTTTTCTTTTCTTTTCTTTTCTTTCACAATGGAGTTTCACTCTGTCGCCCAGGCTGGAGTACAGTGGCACAATCTCGGATCACTGCAACCTCTGCCTCCCTGGTTCAAGCAATTTTCGTGCCTCAGCCTCCCAAGTAGCTGGGATTACAGGCACCTGCCACCATGCCCAGCTAATTTTTGTATTTTTAGTAGATACTGGGTTTCACCATGCTTGCAGGCTGGTCCCGAACTCCTAACCTCAAGTGATCCGCTTGCCTCGGCCTCCCAAAGTGCTGGGGTTACAGGCGTGAGCCACCGCAGCTGGCCTGCCGTGCCTATTCTTGATGTCTGTGGGCCCCAGGAGTGTTCAGGGGGGCCTCTGTCAAGCTTGCCGTGGAGCTCAGAGAATCTTCCTTGGAGAAGCAAGATGTGTGTGCACGCACACACACACACACACACCCCACACACTCAGCACTCAAGCGCGGAGACTGCCTCAGGGGAGACAGTGTCTGCAGGAACCAGACTCCACAGCCTCCCCAGGGACTCGTCATCGCGTCTCTCATCAGGCGTGTCACTTGTCAGGCGCGGCTCTAGCTCAGCGCAACTCACCCCCTCACTCACGCTGTAGGAAGGGCCTCTGAGGGGAGTGGGCTCTGCGGAATTTCCAGGCAGGCGCCGCTTGTCTTGTCTTTGGCAATTTCTTGGCCTGGCCCCAGAAACCGTAATGAGCCATGGGTATGAAAAACGGCCACCAAGGTGGTTATCGGAGGTGCCCATGGAGGGATTTGGGTGTCATTCGTGTAAGTTTCAGCAATTCCTGGAGAGTAGCAGGTTTGAGCCGGACTTGCTCTTCCCTTTTTGTACAAAGGAAAGGAAGAAAAAAGAAAAAGGATCTGGGGTCAGTCAGGCAGAGATGGGGAGGGGGGTGGGTGTGGGGGAGGTCTCCTGGGGGCAATGGCCTTTAGCTTCCAAGGGCTTCAGTCCTGCTCCAAAGGGTCTCTATAGAAGGGGAGCCCCTATAACCACTTTTGGTTTGTGAACCTCTCAACTAGGAACCTTGTCTTTCTTCCCCGAGCGATTCTACTCCTCCGGCTCTCACACTGCAATCCCTGCCACAGCTCAGAGTGGCGGAGCCTGTGGCCCAGTCTTTACAGTCCGTCTCTCTGGGTATCTCCATCTCTATTGTCTCCGGCGGAAAGGCCTGGATCTAAGCAAGCACACACTTCTCAATTAGAAATGTAGTGAGCATCTGCCGGATGTAAGCACTGAGTTCTAGAATGTCTCTAGAAAGAGACAGAGCAAATGCATGAACACACGCTGGGCCAGACTGTGCAGCAACACGCTGAGCTGTGATGTGGCATCTGGTGCGACATGTTCTTCCCAGGCTCCCAGCCCAGCCAGTGGAAGCCCCTAACCCCTGCCCCATCCTTTTGATTCCTCTGCTTCCTGACCTGGCCCTCTGTACTCAGGAGTCTCTGGCCATACATGAGGAGCTATTCCTCAGTCAGCCACAGGGTTAGACCCATGAGGGGTGTTTTGGGGCTGGCTCCAGCGCACAAGAGCCCAGCCAACTGTGCACAGCTCTTCCTACCTCTGTGTTCAGTAACGATAAGTCTGAAGCTTGGAATTGGCTAGAGTAGGAGGGTTTGCTCTATGGAAACTGGCAAACACTAGAAATTAGGACTTTCCCCCAGAGAGCCAGTTAAACATTTACCAGCATACCACTGGTTAGATCCCACAACACGCAGCTGAGGGGGCACTGCCAATGACCACATCCTCTCCCCAAGGGGGCTGAGACTGCACCTTCATTGTGAACAGGTGCAGGTCCAGGCACAGGTCAAGCAGACCTCGAGTGGGCCCCTCTGCTCACCACCAAAAACCTTCTCCAGAGGCAGTCCGGTAGGACTATTTACCTAAGCAGTCCTCAGGTATTCCAACCCCCTGGCTGCAAACATTAGTTTTCAGGCTTTTGAGCTGAGACCACAAATCACTTTGCAAGCCAGAGAAAAAGTCTACTTTTTGCCTTGGGCATCTTGGACAGGAAGTCAGGCTGTGGCAAAGAAGGGCATCAAACATCGGGGCACCAGATCATCATGGGAATCAGATGATCACAGTAGCTGTGGAAATGAAGGTTCCTGGTGAATCTACGTCATTTGCCTAAGATCACTCAGGTGCTGATCAAAGCCCCCATACTGGAATCCTAATCTGTTTATCCTCAATCCAGTGCTTGCCTGGTCACAGTGTGGCAGGCAGATTCCTTGGCACAGGTAAATCCTGGCACCAGTGTGTGCCTACGTGTCCCAAAGCCACAGAGATGAAAAAAGTAAGGCCTGGAGGACTCTTGAGATGACGTGCTCCAGTCCCCCTCATTTGCTTGGCCACTGTCTCCAGGACAACTTTGCCCCAACCAGCCCCCAAAGGGTTACAGTACAAGAGTTGAGCAGCTGAGTTTTGGAGTTAGGCATGCCTAGGCCTGATTTTGAATTCCATCAAGCCCTGGTGGTATGACCTTGTGCAAGTAATTTATCCTCTCTGAACCCCCATTCTCATCTGTCAAGTGAAGATAATAACAGTGCTTACCTCATGGGACTGCTGGGAGGGTTAGTGAGACAATGTGTGGCAAGTGTTTAACAGGGGACTCAGTAAGGGGAAAGTGTGTGTGTCAGTAATTCTGCGCTGTGCCAGTTGGGTCCTCCAAGAAGCAAATGTTAAGATGGAATTAGACATGCAAGAAGTTTACTGGGGGAAATGCTTATGGAAGATGAAGTGAGGAGGGAGCAGGAGGAGGTGAGGAGGGCCTTCGGGCCAGGAAGCAGGTCTGACTCCTATGAAGGGAGAGGAGAAGGAAGGAGGGGCCGGTAGGGAAAGCCTCACCCCTCAGTGCAGCTCAGAGAGTCTCAGCCAGGTCCATGGGGAGTTCTAGTGTAAAGATCACCCAGAGAAGTGATCTAACCTGGATTGGCCATATTCAGTCACTGGAAGTGCATGGCCTTGCCCTAAAAGCTGAGGCAGAGCCTGAAGGCACCCATGGCTGGAGGTTGTCAACTAATTGCACTTCTTGCAGAAAGTTCTGTGTGCAAGAGAGATCTGAGCAATGGATCTCTGAGACCACCGTGGTCCCTTCCAAGCTTCCTTGTAGAGTTCCCTTCTCATGCAAATGGGTAAACAAAAGGCCTCAAAGCTGAACAGGTTCAACTTCAACAGATTGAAGGTAAAATGCATGGCCCCCAAGGCAAGCCCCTTTCCTCTGGGCCTCACTCTGTCCCCAGCCTGGTTTCTGGCAGCCCTCCTTCTCTCACCCCTTCTGCCCAGTCTGCATTTCTTCCTGCTCATTGCCACTGCATGTCTGAGTTTTTGCTCATGATGTCTTTCTCCCCGGAATAATCTCCCGACTTGCTCACCTGGTAAACTCATTTTGTCTTTTCAGATCCCCTGGAGATGTCACCTTTGTGAAGCCTTTACCAACCTCCAGCTCCCACCCACCCACTGGGTCCTCCACTGAAGCATCTGTCACTTACTTGTTTAGCTACAGTTTCCCCCTTAGGGCTTTTCTTCAACAAATATTTACTGACCACCCATCACGTGCCTGGCACAAGCACAGGAATGTGATGATGGGCATGGGAGCTTGGCTTCTACTCTCACGGGATAACCAGTCTGCAGAGAAGCCTGGTAATTAAACAGGCAATGGCAAGAAACTGACATGTACAGTCCCAGAGATTGTTTAGAGCACCACGGGGACACATGGCAAAGACAACCAACCTCTTCTGGGATGGGGGTGCCCGGTAGGGCTTCCTGGAAAAAGTAACTTTTTACCTTGACGCTTCCAAGGTGATCAGAATTCATTATGTGGGGAGGGGCTGGGAAGGTGGGGAAGAAAACGACATTCACAAAGACCTAGGGCATGGACAAGGTGCGGGTGTGGAAGAAGAGGCAGTGGCGACAAATCCATGAAGAAGTTTGGCTGTGAAGGACCAGAGAAAAATGCAGTGGGGGTGGGTGGGGGTGGAGTGGGAGGTAGCAGGAGATGAGAGAGAAGGACTTGTGAATGGCTCATGGGGAGGGTGAAGCTGAGGACCTGGGAGAGGGCAGGACTAATCTCTGGAGTTGCACTGTACAATACAGTAGCCACTAGCCGCGTTCAACTACCTAAACGAACTAAGATAAAATAATTTATCTCCTTGGTGGTACTGGCCACATTTTAAGCGCTCAGTAGTCACAGGTGGCTAGTGGCTACTCTATTGGACAGCACAGAGATGGAACAGTTCCATCACTGCAACTGTTGTGCAGTGCTGCCCTAGAGTTTGAGCGGCTAGCACCCAGAGCCCAAGAGTGGGATTGGCCTCAAGATGGGTGGAAAGACACCTGGAACCAGAGGGTAGGCAGACAAGATGCTGTGGACAGACGTGTGATGGCAACATGCTGGGGTGGGGGAGGTCATGATTTCTGTGAAGCGGGGTGTGGGGATGAAGTCAGCTGAGTGGAGAATGAGGGAAGCAACTGTGTGTCGAGAGCTGAGCAGGAAGATGCAGGATTCGCAGGGCTGGTGGTGGTGCTACCACTTAGCAAGGCTGAGTGATTTCCTCCTGCTGGGCTAGGCCTCCCAGGAGCAAGCCCAAAGGAGGGCAGGAGGGCCTGTTGGATTTATAGTGGGCTGATGTTTATCCAGGCTGTGCTATTGGGACGGGGGAGCTGAGGATCCTCAAAAAGGTGGCTGCAGGGATGGAGCACAGAGCTTAGAGCCTCAGAAGACAGTTCACTTTGTGTACTGTGACAAGGAGGTTCGTGGTGTGCCCAGGTAATAGAAGACTGAAGAGAAGTCAGTGGAATGGGGGATTCAGCTCTCTATTGGGTAGCAAACTACCCCAAAACTTAGTGACTTACATCAGCATTTAGTTTGTTCATGAATCTGCTACTTGGCTGTACTCAGCAGGGATAATTTGTGCTTCACTGAGTGTCAGCTGGGTAGCTTGAATGGTTATGCAACTTGGCATCAACTGAAGTGGCTCAAAGGCCGGAATTGGAATCATTTGAAGGCTTGCTCTTTCACCTATCTGGTGGCTGGTGCTAGGTGGTGGCTAGGACATTAGCTAGGGCTATTGACTGGAACACCTACACTTGGCCTCTACATGTGGTCTGGGCTTCCTTACAACATGGTGGCTGGGTTACAAGGGTGCCAGTCCCAAGAGAAAAAGAGAGAAGGAAGCCATGTAATCATTTATGACTTAGACTAGGATGTATGTGGCCACATACTGTCCATGGAGGCAGTCACAAAGGCCCACCCAGGTTCAAGTGGAGGGGAAACAGACTTCTCTTGAAGCGGGTAGAGGCACAGTGCTGGAATAGCATGTGGGACCAGAAACATTGCTGTGGCCATTATTTGAAAAACACAATATGCCACAGAGCCCAATAAGTGAAAAGCCAAAGTCTTATCCTCTCTCAGGAGAGGAGAGGAAGAGGTTTCACCAGGTTCAAATTGCTTCAATTTGTTCATGCAACTAATATTTACTGAGCACCTATTATGTTCCAAGTTCTGTTTTAGGTGCTGAGGATACAAGATGGATAAAAATCCCAGTCCTTGTGGAGATGACATAGCAGTGGGGGAAGAATCACAATAAACAAACAAGCAAGTGTTGGCTGGGTGTGGTGGCTCATGCCTGTAATCCCAGCACTTTGGGAGGCCGAGGCGGGTGGATCACCTGAGGTCAGGAGTTTGAGACCAGCCTGGACAACATGGAGAAACCCCGTCTCTACTACAAATACAAAAATTTAGCCGGGCGTGGTGGCGGGTGCCTGTAATCCCAGCTACTCGCCAGGTTGAGGCAGGAGAATCGCTTGAACCCGGGAGAAGGAGGTTGCAGTGAGCTGAGATCGTGCCATTGCACTTCAGCCTGGGCAACAAGAGCAAAACTCCGTCTCAAAAAAACAAACAAAAAACCAAGCAAGTGTTTATTACGTTAGGTGATGCTAAATGTTATGCAGAAATCACAGCCAACAACAGAAAGTGAGCAGATGAAGGAAGGAGGGTAGGTGGAGCAGCTTGGGCTTCCCAGGATCTGCTCTCCGCAGGGTGGAAGGAGGAAAGTCTGCAAACTGCAGGAAGGAGTGGGAAGATTTGACCATTCCTTTTAATGTTGTATCCCAGCAGCCTAGCTTGTAGAGCTGGATAAACTTCTGCAAGCCGTAAGAAAAAGGGTCCTTCAGGCACTGAGTCCTTGCCCAAGGTCACCAGCTAGTTAGAAGCAGTGCACGAAGGGCCTGCAAAACAGGGCACATTTCACCCCTGACGTAGGAGGACTTGTGCATCCTGTCCAGTTTCTGAGCTAAACATTCCAGAGGGCTTCTTGGAAACTGGTGCCCCCAGGGAGAGTGTCTGTGCTCGCAAGATTCTGTACCTTCAGAAAGCCGAAGGGTCCCAGCTGGAGCCAGTCCGAGATGGAGCGGGCTCAGGAAGGAAAGAACGTGGGGATTTAATTGGACTCAGCGAACCCTTCCCGGACCAGCCGGTGTAAACTCTCGGAGGCTGTCGCCTGTGCCCGGTTCTCCTCCCGGCCTGGGGCGCTTGGCAGAAACGCGGTCACGGAGAAGGGGTGAGGGTGGCAATCCGGGGTCTGCCCTCCCCTACACCTCCCTGCTAACCCACCCTGGCTGAAAGGCCACGGGGACCAGGCTGCTGGGCATAGTGTGAGGACAAGAAGGAATGGAGGGCTCGGGACAGCCGGGACACGCGGGGGAGGTGTTTGGGGACGGGGAGTAGGAGTGTTCCGAGAGGGGAGCTCGGGCGCGGGGGTCCGGGAAGGAGCTTGGGGTTGGAGTGTCCGGGGTGGGGGTAGGCCGGAGGAGAGGTGGTGTCACGGAGTGGCGGGGCGGCGAACTCCCCAGGCGAGGCTGAGGCAGCGTGGGGGGCCTTTGGTGGTGGCGGGGATTGGGGCCCCCGAGGCATCTCTGACCACAAAGGGCCGGGGAGCGCGGCCCGGCGGTCTCAGCGAGCCGTATTGATCGAAGGGCGGGCGCAGCGAACGCGCCGAGAGCGGCTCCATCCATTAGGGCCGCTGTTCGCCTCCAATTAGAAAAAAAATCATTACTCAGCAGCCAGCAGCGGCCTGCGCGCCGCCTGGGACCGCCTGTGAGCGAGCGAGCCAGCGAGGGAATGGCGGGCCTCCCCCACCCCCGCGCTCCCACCCTCAGCCCCCGGCGCCCCGCCTCCCCCGGCCCTAATGACAACTATTAGAACTGCCTCCCCGCACCCACCGCCCGGCGAGCACAAAAGCGCGAGATTCATTTGGTAATCGGGGTAATTACAGCGGGGCGCGGGGGCGCACGCGGCGATGGCGGGCGCGCCGGCGGAATGCTAAGGGGCCGGGCGCGCCGCCCGCTCCCACCCCGCCGCCCTCCCTGCCCGGCCTAGCCCAAGCGGCGCCCGGGGCCGCGTCTCTCCTCGCCTAAGCCCTCCCCGCTGCCGTCGCGGCAAGGGGGCTGCCCCGGGGCTCCCGGGAGCGGGAGGAGAAGCCCCCCGCCCCCCGCCACGGGCCCTCTCGCCCTAGCCCTCGGCAGCGCGGCCCGCGGCGCCCCGGACAAGATTTGCCACGTCCGGGAGCCGGAGAACCCCTCGGAGGTCCGGCCGCATAATAAATACTGAGTGCAGTGTATTTACTCTGCGGCCCCCGGTTAATTTACACGCCCGCTCCGCGCCGTGCGCCCTCCCCCGCGCGCGCCCTGGCCTTGCGTTCCTATTTACAGGCGCGAGGCGCAGTCCCTCGAGAGGGCTTTTTTCTTTTTCTTTCTTTTCTTCTTCTTCTTATTTTTTTCTTTTCTTTTCTTTTCTTTTTTTTTTTTTTTTTTGAGCTTTAGGATGGATGCAACGTGTCATTAAACCTGAAAGGAACTGTTACTTATCAGTAATGGTGTTTTCCACAGGCCTTTTTCCTCACCTGTGCGGGCACAGGTACCACCTGGGTGGTGGATGCGGGGCAGGGGTGCCAGGAGGCCTGGGTGGGGATAAACTGTGTGCGGGCCTAGCCAGAGGTGGCCAGGGCACCGCTGAAGGCACCCTCTCCAAGCTCCGGGAACCCGAGGGCCTCTCCTCCACTTGGAGGCACGGTGCTGCACCCCCGTTGGGGGAGGGGGTTCCCCTTGCAGAGCTGCCTAGAACAGCAGTGTGTTAGGAGACGCCTCCGAAGAGCCTCCTCCTCCTTAGCTGGCAAGAAACGCAGACTCTCGGCAGTGTCATTCTTGCAGCAGAAAGGCCCTGTGTGACTGCAGCACTCGGAGCAGCCGCCTTATCTGGGGCGGTTTCCCATCTGCCTCCCTGGGCCCAGGATTGCCTTCCTGCACAGGACTTATCTTGTCGGGAAGCAGAGCTGTGTGCTAGAGGCAGGCCCAGCAAATGGAATGCTCGCTCGGTCTTGTGTTCTTAATGACCCATAACAGAGTCCTCAGAGGTGAAAAACAAAACCCTCCACCCCCTTAACCCTTTCTGTGCCCATCCTGGTCTGGGAGATTTCTTAATCCTGATGCGCCGTCACACGAACTCCTCTCTGGATTTTATCCTGCGGCTGCCCGGTCCAACTCAGCTTCACCGGGCCGACTTTCGTCTGGCCTCCTACCGCGGACTGGGGTGGGGAGGCGGAGCCCTGCAAGAGCTTGAAGTAGGGCTGCAAATCCCTGAAAGAGAGGGCAAAATTCTGCGTAGGTATGCATTTTTCCGAGGGGAGAGTTCTTAAAGGGATCTGAGACAGCCCCAAAGGTTAAGAACCACCTACCAGCCATTTGACCTTGTTGAAATCTGATCTCGGAGCCCAGCTTCATTAGCAGAAAGAATGAGAATACCCCAAAGCGGTCGTTGTGATTAAAATAGTGAGATAATGCTTTAATATTTGTAAACTGTACAGGCTTCTTCAAAGATAAATTGCTAATGATGCCAAAGATGGCTGTGTGTGTGTGTGTGCGTGTGTGCACGTGTGAGTGCACGTATTTGTGAGGTGATAGTGCAGGGGAAGTGTCCGGGGAGTCACTGGGATTATATTCTTTGTCCTGAGACCACCACGCCCCGCGCCTCACCATTTCTCTCTTCCTCAGGACCAAGTGGGGTTGATCTGGAATGTTGCACCTCCTTTTTTAGAATCAGGTAAGGCTGGGTGGGGGAGATGGGCAGCAAGATCTTCCTGCTGAAGCCCCTCTGGTCCTCAGGAGACCCATGGCCCCCTTGGGCACACAGCCATCTGCACGGAGTCGGTGCCCACCACATCTTTGTGGAATAACGGAATCCATGACTGGATAGCTCAGTGGTCTCGGGCCAGGCCCACGTCCCTTCTGTACTTGCAAGTAGAAAAGGACTCTGGACCATTTCCAACTGGAATGTGTCTGTCTCTGGTGGTGGAGGCCCTTTGGTATCTTTTTTGATTCCATGTCTACCTTCTAGGAGCTCAAAGACTGAAATAACCAGAATCCAGGGTGTCATCCACACACTAAGAAGCTACAACAGAGAAAAATTTGACTGAGGTCATGAGACCAGGGTTCAGAGTTCCCCTCGCTGATACCCCCTTGCCCCCACACAAAAAAACAATGGCAGCCATGCAAGGGCACTTCTCAGACCTGCCTTCAGCGGAAAAGTTTCCGGGAGAAGTGTCTTGGTCTGCTACCCTCTGGCTGTGGTACATTTGGGATCTGCTGCAGCATTCTTGCTGAGGCCACCCTCCCCAGGCTGTTCCCGCAGGATGACAGAGCATAGCAGGGTGACTAGAGCTGGGTCATTACTGCCTGACACGGGAAGTTTCTGGTGGGCAGTCTGTGCTCTGGGTCTCCCCATCGGCCTGGATGAGACTTTCTCAGAGCTGCCCGGCGGGCTGAGGCTCTGTCTACCCACCCCTCCTTCCATCCCCTCTCCTTCCGCAGGGATCAGACCTGCCTCCTGGTCTGAAGCCCCCTCACCTCTGCTCCCTCCCACTTTATCCTTCTTAGAAATCTCCCCCAGTACATCTCTCACACTTATTCTCTCTTGGTGTCCGCTACCTGGAGAACTCAAATTGCTGCAGGGACCAACAAGCAGACTCCCATGCCCTCCGGTATTTTAGGCAGGACCCTTGTGTGCGCAGGAGCTTGTAAAGAGCCAAGGGTGGAGCTAGGAGCCCTCAGCTACTCCTTTACCCCGTTCCAGAAGGTTCCAGGTTCTAGACACTCCCGTGTACCCATCTAGGGCTAGGTGGCCAGTTGTCACACTCTGACAGTAATGCTGCTCATGACTTGTATTTATTCTTCAAGTTGCTCCTGGGTATATTAGGGCCCATCTCTGCCCAGGTTCCTTGCCAGTAAAAAGGTTGGTTCTTACCCACCAGCTTGCCCTGTTGCTCTGGGAAGTCAGTCCCACGGCCAGACCGCCCTCTTTTCACACGACCACTCTGAGCACCAAAGTGATAGCCAAATGCCACCCCTGCAAATCTGTACGTGGAATCAGAGGCTCTCCAGACTGACTTCTAAAGGTGCATCGGTAGGGGCAAGCCAGGAGACTGGGGAGCCCTGCTCAGTCAGAGACACAGATGACACCAAATCAGATGGAGGAGAAAAAGCATCACTGGAAAACAAAGGAAATGCTAGAGTTCGCTGCTGCTTGAGAAAAAGCAGTCATCAGCCCAAAGATGGATGAAGTGGAGGGCTGTTTTTTTTTTTTTTTTTTTTTTTAAGGCGGGGGCAGAGGTCATTGGCTTGAAGAATGTGTCATATTTGACATCAGGAGGGTGGTTATGTGAGGCTGGAAAGCAAAGTGTGGTCCGTTCCCTCTCTGGCCAGGGAGATACTATTCGCTGGGGAGAAAGGACAGACCCCCAACTAGGGGAGAGTGGCATGGAGGAATGTGTCCCCCAACCTTTCTAGAAGACAATAAATCTGTGAATTCTTACTTCTCACTGGCAGGGCTGAAGGTTCATGGAACTGAGGCCAGCATCCAGTGGTGGCCTGGGCTGTAGAACTTCAGAAACAGCTAGTGCTACCCCTGTAGGCGAATTGTTAAACTTTACTTGGCAGCACTAGGCTGTAGCTTCATGGACAGGGGTTTCGGGAACGGTGCCTTTGGTCACAGGGAGTCAGGGTTATCTACAAACCCTCCTGTTTCTGGGAAACCAGCCTGAAGTCCTCATGCCCTCTGCAGCTGGAGGCCACTGGGCGCTGTGGTTCTGCCAGCTTTGGGGTGAGCAGAGGCAGAGACGATGAGGGAGAAACTCTATGAGGACAACGCCTGCCCAGCCTTACATCGCTTACAGATGGAAGGATGCAAACAGCAGCATGCCAAGCCTTCAGAGAGCTGGGAGCTCTGCCTGATTCAGGGCAGCTCTGATTCAGAGCTCTGAGTGTGTTGTCACCCGGTGTCCTCAGGATGAAAGGCCCGCTTCGGGGGCTCCTCTAGTCCATCCCTCCCGGCTCCACCACCTCAAGCTCTGCCTTCCAGCAGCAACTTCTTCCAGTTCTCCAGGCTTTGCGAGGCTTTTGCTGGGGCTGTACCCTCAAGCCTAAAACCCTCTCCTATCTGACTCCTACTCATCCTTTCGCTTTCAGCTTAAGCTCCAGGAAGTATGGGCAACCCCCACAGTAAACAAAGCCAAATGTTTTCTTTATCTGGAGCCTTTACTATGCTAATGTACATTGTGAATCTTCCGGAGGTTGGTGGGTGGGGGGCAGTGGAGAGGCCGCCAATCTTTCCAGAAGTGTTTGGCCGCAAGAGGCCTCCTACCCCCACATCTATTAACCCTCTCCCAGAACGAGGTGAGGAGGAGGAGCTTGGGAAATGCTCCTCCAAGAGAAGCAGAGAGGAGTCAAAACCCCTCTTGGGGGGAGGTACAGTCCCTTCTGCCCTCCTGGACCCTGCGGATAAACTTACCCCCTGGAAGGAGAAACCAGAATAGCAGCCCAATCTCTTGTTAATGCAGCTGCAGGGTCAGATCCAAGTTTGGGGGCCTAAAACTTACATGAATTTTGGCACCTTCTTGAAGAAAAACAGTGCAGAGGTACAGTTGATAACTGCTAGGACCCTACCAGGGCTTTGGAAGGGGACTGTGAGAGTCAAGGCCCTGAACTTTAAGCTTTATTAGCCTCGAGGTAAAGTCCACACCTGTGCTAAGAGGCTTAATTCTGGACATAGGTGTAGCTAAGACACATCCCTGTCCACATCATGTTTAGATCAAGTGGACGGTCTTGGATGGCTCTCCTTTGACTCCGGTATAGCTCTGCCAGGCTCTGGCTAGTCTGCCTGCCTCTAGGCCCACAGTCAGCCTGTAGTTTGTTCTACTGAGCCAGCCATGCAGGTGAGTGGTCTCTGGCACATCCTCTTCAAGCCAGCAGACTGGTAGGGGCAGCATCATATTGGCTGGGCAGATCTATTTGCCTTCCCCCAACCCCATCCACTTTCTGTGCCCAGGAGGCTGATCCTTGATCCTTGTGGACTGGATCCCTTGGGCTGCCTTGATCACTGGCTTCTGGTTGGCTTGGCCAATGGGAGGCAGGTAGGAGGAGTCAGAGGTTGGGTATTTATTTCCACAGCTGGGCTGCCCTTTTGGTGGTGGCTGCATTCCTTGTCCCATAGCAGCCCTCACCTACAGCTCTTTCCAGGTTCTGCTAACAGCACTCACCCCTGGTCCCCTCAGTCCAGGGAATGGTGGCAGCTTCCCACTGTTGCTAGTCCCAGGGTGCTTCCCTTTCTCTTGTGGTTTCTGTAATCTGCCCACAACTCTGCAAACAGTCCCTTTACTAAACTCTTGTCAATTAACCTTCTTGCTGAGTCTTCCATCCATTGCTACCGGGGCCCTGACTCACAGCACAAGTGGTACTCATGGGCAGTCCCTAAGTCATCCCACCAATCACAGACAAGATATACTGAGTTCCCCACTGGTCAATTTGAATATGCAAATATTAGGCATCTGTCCCTCGGGGTAAGCTTTCCACAGCAGTCTAGAGCTTGGCGGTGGACTCCCTGATTCACCCATCTGCACTGTGGCACTTAGCACTAAACTGTGTGTGGGGGCTCCTCCTTCCTCAGTGTTCAGATTAGGTTATGGGAATAACATAACCCCCTCCTCCCCCAACATTCTATGTTGTTTTGGGTGAGAGTGGACATTATAATTTTGGGGAATGTGATAGAACTGCCCAGAGTACATGAAATCAGCCACATAAATTATTGAACTTAAATGATGGTTCCAGTGATGTGCTAGTAAATGTTTAACAACTGGCTCCCTGCCCCCCAAGCTCTGGTAGTATCTGCTGATTTCCATGATGCAAGTACTCCTACCACAGCCAGTCTCAAGCTGCCCACGTGATGGTGCTGACCATGGAGTTGAAAAGACACAGGCACACCGTTACATAGTCTTTCTTTCTTTCTTTCTTTCTTTCTTTCTTTCTTTCTTTCTTTCTTTCTTTCTTTCTTTCTTTCTTTCTTTCTTTCTTTCTCTCTTTCTTTCTTTCTTTCTCTCTTTCTTTCCTTCTTTCTTTCTTTCTTTCCTTCCTTCCTTCTTCCTTTCTTCCTTCCTTCCTTCCTTCCTTTCTCTCTCTCTCTCTCTCTTTCTCTCTTTCCTTCCTTCCTTCCTTCCTTCCTTCCTTCCTTCCTTCCTTCCTTCCTTCCTTCCCTCCCTCCCTCCCTCCCTCCCTCCCTCCCTCCCTCCCTCC